>NC_062574.1:5437064-5447064 GCF_022837055.1 Prionailurus viverrinus | reverse complement strand
GGTAGACCCTTATTCTAAAAATCCAGACACATACACGCAATTAAAGACCAAAATGTAAACCTGTGATTCTGAGTAAGATTACGAGTCATTTATTTTCTCATTTATTCGCTGTGTCTTTGCATTTTTGTCTATAATGAAAATGTTTTACTTGAGTAATGAAAATTACCCAAATTTAAAAAGGGGAGGGGGGCGCCTGAGTAGCTCGGTTGGTTAAGCGTCCGACTTCGGCTCAGGTCATGATCTCATGGTTCGTGGGTTCAAGCCCCGCGTTGGGGTCCATGCTGACAGCACGGAGCCTGCTTGGGATTCTCTCCCTCTCTCTCTGCCCCTCCCCAGTTCGCATGCTCTACCTGTCTCTCAAAATAAATAAATAAACATTTAAAACTTGATTTAAAAAGCAGGGGATTTCAACAGAAGCCATATCCATCAAAAGCATAGAATAGTCAGTCATGTCTGCTCGATGAGATGCTTCTTTACATAAATGAACTCACACTGAAATAGTTACATCAGGCATTTAGGATAGCACCTCTTTTCTTCCATCATTCTAACGAACACTAGGCAATCCTTTCTCCTGAATC
This sequence comes from Prionailurus viverrinus, assembly GCF_022837055.1. Lineage (NCBI taxonomy): Eukaryota > Metazoa > Chordata > Mammalia > Carnivora > Felidae > Prionailurus > Prionailurus viverrinus. The sequence continues at coordinate 5,446,486 of NC_062574.1, read as the reverse complement.
CTGCTTCTGAGGCTTGGTGCAGTGCTCTGCATGGGAGAGATTCCCAATTCATATCATTGATATAAGTAAACGAATTATGATATTCTGGACAAAACGTCCTGGGGTAACTATGGGGTTGGAAGAGACATTTCACCTAATGGAAGAGCCTGTCCCCCGACTGGGTTCTGGTTCCTTTGCAGGGAAACTGATGCGACTACCCCTGATTTCCATAGCGCATTTCTTTCCCAGAAACGGACATGATTTTTCGTGGCTGTGCTCCAGCAACATCCAGAGACACAACTTTGATAAAGGGCAGGATCATGGAAATGCCAACTAGGGGTACAAGCCAAAAGCTACAGGGGAGAGAAGAGGGGGTAATTCTAATGTGGATGAAGGGAAGAGACGTATCCTGGGGGGCTTCCCAGATGAAGTGACATTGCCCATAATGTGTAGCAGGTGACAAGGATTCTGTAGGTGGTCGGGGAGGAGAAGGGAACTCCTAGCACAGAAAGTGGCAACAACAAAGGCACAGAATTGCATAAGCTCGGGGTGCAGGGGCATCTGCACCTGTTACTTTGCACCTGTTACTGAACCTGATGTAGAGAGGGATACACACTGGTGCCCCGGTTCCCTGTCAGTGACAAAGCCTGGGCAAATGTTGGGGCGCAGGCAGGTGGGGAGGTGCGGTGAGAGGTGACCGCCGGAGAACTGGACCTCCCTTGTTTGAGGCACACCTGTTCCTGCAGAGGAGGTGAGTGGTACTCCCCAAGCTCAAGGAAGCATTCCCACGTGGGGCCGCGCCTCCCACTACAAGGCGATACTCACCACCCTCCCTCTCATTCCGACTGTTGTCACTGCAGCCACCAGCTTCTACAAAGTGCCAAAGAGCCACTTCCCAGCCACCCTAATGCTCACGTTGGCCGAAGTTTTGTGGGTTTTTATAGCAAACGCAGAGCCGGATTCCCATCCCCCTCCCACCCCCTGTGGCACCTTGCTCCCATGACGCTCTCCTTAAATGCAAACTGTACAAACCGAACACAAGGGCCCCTGAGCCGTCAGTCAGATTCACTTTTCAAAAGGCATCAACATCATCACTCCTAACAAAGAAACGATCCCCTTTCTCCTTTTCCGGACACACGCTTTCCCAAAGGCAAGGGAAGATTTGCTCCTCTCGGGGCTCACGGGGGGCGGTGGGATACGTAACGCATCGCCCCCTTGCCCCCCACCCCGAAGAAGTGTCATCTGCAAGAAGCTGAAGGGAAGGAACAAAATGACAGCAAATCTCGCGAACGTCGCGCGCTGCCTCTCAGCTTCGGGGTGGCGAATCTGTCCCCGTCTCCCTAACACACCAAACGCGACACGCAAGCCTGATCCCAGCACAGGCTTCCAACAACGCATCTGAAGTTCCTCCGATCCAACTGGAAAGAGCCGACACCCCAAGCGTGGAGCCTTGTCTGTGAAGACGGATGCCTTGGCTGCAGGTGAGCACGTGCGTCCGTGAGACTTGAAACCCGGGGGGACATTTTTCAGGGCTTGTTTTCCTGGCTGATTTCATGGGCGCAAAATGGGGCCAAGGTGGGTGTCCTGAGCTCGGGCGCAAGCCGTAGGGCCAGACAGGGTCATCCTAGGCCATCCCGGGCCAGCACCTCCTCAGAGCCACTCTCTAGTTAGGAGCAGAGGCAGAGCCCCGTGGAACCCCGGACAAGGAGGACCTGGGTTGAACACATCACTAACTAACCTTCTTTGGTGTCAGTTTCCCCCCACCACCCCCCGAATGATAAAGAGGATAATATCTGGATCTCAGGACCGCGGGGGAGTTTAAATGGGACCAGGTCAGGGCGCCTGGGTGGCTCAGTTGGTTGAGTGTCCAACTCCTGATTTCGGCTCAGGTCATGATCTCGAGTTTTCAGGGTTCGAGCCCCACATTGGGCTCTGAGCTGGCAATGCTGAGTTTACCTGGGATCCTCTCTCTCTCTCTCTCTCTCTCTCTCTCTGCCACTTCCATGCATTCTCGCTTTCTCCTTCTCCCCTCTCTCCACCCCTTCTAAGCATTCTCTCTCTCTCTCTAAATACATAAATATAAACTTAAAAGAAATGGGACCATGTCAGTGAAAGTGTCCAGTGTTTTTTTAAAAATTTTTTTAACGTTTATTTCTTTTTTCAATTTTAAACGTTTATTTTTTTTTAATTTTTTTTAAACATTTATTTATTATTGAGAGACAGAGAGAGACAGAGCATGAGCATGGGAGGGGCAGAGAGAGAAGACACAGAATCTGAAGCAGGCTCCAGGCTCTGAGCTGTCAGCACAGAGCCCGGCACGGGGCTCGAACTCACAAACTGCGAGATGATGACCTGACCCGAAGTCGGACGCTCAACCGACTGAGCCACCCAGGGGCCCCTATTTATTTATTTTTGAGAGACAGAGACAGACAGCATGAACAGGGGAGGGGCAGAGACAGAGGGAGACACGGAATCCGAAGCAGCCTCCGGGCTCTGAGCTGTCAGCACAGAGCCCAACACAGGGCTCAAACCCACCGACTGGGAGATCACGACCTGAGCCGAAGTTGGGTGCTTAACCGACTGAGCCACCCAGGCGCCCCGAAAGTGTCAAGTGTTAAGAAAGCATTAATGGAGTCATGAAAAATACAATGGACTCCAAGGGGCCTCCAAATTGTTTTATGATACAGAGATTTGTCAAAGTGAGCACATAACCGGAAGCCTCTCCTCAAAGAGGAAGTCCCTTTTGAGCCCATAAGATAGAAGAAAGTGGACTCGAAAGGCAGTGTAGACATGGGGAGTTATCCACCCAAGAGCCAATCTGCCCCTCTCCTTCCTTGCTGACACAGCATACATTATTTAGGGCAGCAGTCAGTCCAGCTACATAAAGGTCATGGACTCTGCCCTTCCCCATTCTTGTTGCCTGGAATGTAGCAAGGCTGGAGCTGAGGCAGCCGTCTTGCAGCCGTGAGACAATAAGAAAGGTGAAGACAGAGGGTAGGAAAAGTCTGGTTCTCTGAAGGCATTGCTGAGCGGCTGAACCAACTCCAGGAGTGGCCCGCCTTTGACTTCCGGCTCTACTAGGTAAGGTTGTGCGGGGCAGGGGTGGGGAGGGGTGGGGTGAGGTGGTAATGAGGGAGTCAGAGTTTTGTAATGAAGGTTTCTCTGCGCCGAAATAGAAAAATCTCTGAGAGGAAAGCTTGGGAGAACCGAAAAGACAATGCAGAATAACAATCCGCCAAAAAAAAAAAAAAACCTATCATGCCCAAATGCCAACCGCCCATAAATGCCCAAGCTACAGAATTCTAGGGTTCATTTTCCACCATGCTTCCCTAATTCCAGTGGAAATATGAGGTAAGCTCTCTCCTAGCACAGGACAAAACTGGAATTTCCTTATCGGCCACTAAAGTTTCATGGTATTAGAATCCAAAAGTGCACCTTCCTTCTATTATATGCTTCTTCCCCGTTCCAAAAGAATATGGATGTTCAACACCTGCCTTATCATATGGCATCTCTACTTTCAACGATACAGTCTCCGGTGACACCATTGTTATTGGAACTAGCTTTTTCCTTAACTCAGATTCTACAGAACAGAAAAATACGCAGATACGCAGCATGAGGCCTCATTTCTACTTGGTTTCGATTCGGGAGCGGCTGGGCTTCGTGGAAGCAGGTGCGGAATGGAGACGTCAAATCAGAAGACCCGAGTTCAAGTCTGGGTTTCACTACCTCCAGGCTGTGTGGTGATGGACACGCTAATGAAACCTTCTGAGCCTTCACAGAGAATCGTCTACGAAATGAAAATAATTCTTCTTCCTCAATAGACTGGGGTGATGATTAACTGACAGACATTCGGAGAGATTTGCCTTTGTAGAGCGCTATGCACAGGCAACAAGCTTTGTTACATACATGGTCTCCACGGACAGTAAGCAACGGCTAATGTTTTTGTGGGGACACTTTACAGAATGCAATAACCCTGAAGATTTGGTTGGGAAAAAGACCCAGATGTTCTGGTCCGAGTTCAATGATTTTGGCACGCGGCTAGAACAATGAAAACTATCCTGGGGCAAATCGTAGACGAACACCGGGACGGTTTCTTCACGTAACCCTATGTTGAGCTCTGCACTCTATAAACCTGAATGTGGAATGTGGCTTTGGGGGAAATCCATCTAAATTGCAGTTTACAGACTCAGGTTCTGAGCGAGCAGGCATCTCGTTGCACCTGCTTCCTTCACAGGAGCCCCTTGGGTGGGGGGATGAGGAGAGAATGATGGTCAATCACCTATGTCTCTAGAGCACTATGGTGAACTATGGTGTGGTAGCAAAATGAACATTAACTAGTGTTTAGGCCCAATTTATTTGCTCTTTGACCCTTCCCCACCTTCCACGTTCAACCCCAAAGAGGCAGTTCTAGAACGGTACCCTGATGTTTGAAATCTGGGTAATAGGTGAAGAGAATTTTATAGAGCAAGAAGGAAGCCGACTTACATAGTAAAGGGTGGGGAGACCCCCAGGGGCCAGGGGGCTGAGTTTGGGGGGAGTTTTGTGAGACAGGAAAGTGTTCACAGAAGCAGCTTCTGTGGATACATAAGACATTGAGAGTAAGGAAGGTGAGGAAAAGCTTTTTAAAAATTGTTTTAGGGGCACCCGGGTGGCTGAGTCGGTTGAGCGTCCAACTTCGGCTCAGGTCATGATCCCGCCGTTCATGAGTTCAAGCCCTGCATCGGGCTCTATGCTGACAGCTCGGAGCCTGGAGCCTGCTTCGGATTCTGTGTCTCCCTCTCTCTCTCTGCCCCTCCCCCGCTCATGCTCTGTCTCTCTTTGTCTCTCAAAAATAAATAAATGTTAAAAAAAAAAAAGAGAGAGAAAGAATCTGGATAGGTCTACATCCATTAAAAAAATCGAACTTTTAGTTTAAAAGCCTTCCTATAAAAATAAACAAAACTCCAGGCTCAAATGGTCTCGCCAGTGAATCTTAGCAAAATTATTGCACAAACTTGAAGCAGAGGGAAAACTTCCCAATACATTCTATGAGAATGTATTGCATGGATACCGGTGAAACCAAAATGATTAAAAAAACAGAACTACAGACCAATATCCTTCATGAACATAATTACAAAACCTTCTTTATAAAATTTTAGCAAATCAAATCTAATAATACATAAAATGATTAAGAAATCCTGACCAAGAAAGGTTTATTCTAGGAATGCAAAGTTAATTTAACATTTGAGAACCAATCAATGTAATACACCATATTAACAGACTAAAAAAGTGGGGCACCTGGATAGCTCAGTCGGTTAAGCATGTGACTTCAGCTCAGGTCATTATCTCATGGTTCATGGGTTCAAGCCCTATGTCGGGCTCTGTGCTGACAGCTCACAGCCTGGAGCCTGCTTCGGATTCTGTGTCTCCCCCTCTCTCTGCCCCTTCCCTGATTGTACTCTGTCCCTCTCTCAACAATAAAGGTTAAAAAAAAAAAAACGACTAAAAAGGAAAGTCATATAATCGTCTCAATAGATACAGGAAAAAAAAACAGAGAAAGAGATACAATCCAATATCCACCTCCGATAAAAACTCTCAACAAATTCCAATAAAAAGAAACTTTCTCAACTTGATAAAGGATACCTCCAAAAAATGCAGCACACATTACAACGTAAAAGAATGTTTTCTCCTTAAGGTCTGGAACAAAATTTCCCCACGCTCATTCAGTATTATACAGGAGATCGTAGCCAGTGCAATAAGGCAAGAAAAAGAAATCCAATGCATACCATAAGAAAAGAAGTAAAACTGTATTACAGATGGCATTAATATTTATGTAGAAAATCCTAAGAAAGAGTCTCTGAAAAAGCTAATAAAACTAATCAGGGATTTGGCATGTTGGCAGCATGCAGGATCATTATACGAAATTAATCATATTTTTATATACCAGCCACCAGCGATCAAAAATTTCGAGTCAGCTATTTTAGCATGTGAGGATAATATGAATGTAAACACTACTATCATTATGGCGCTCCCTTTAGGCATTCCCCTTGAACAAATCCTAGCGTTTGAGGCCGCCACATTCTGTTTCCAAACCCATTCTCTAAACTTCTCCTACCATTTGCCCCCATCATAAGCAAGCTGCTTCAAGAAAAAGCAAGTCTATCCTCTATCCTATGAAGCCCACTCTTTTTATCTATCCTGATGGTGTTCTTTAATCCACTCCATTCCTATCTTAGCCAATCCCTCCCCCGCATTTTGACCATCTGAGTCTTATTTGCTCTTCTAAGTCGTATTCAACCACCTGCCGTACTGCCTCCTTAGATCATTTCAGTCTTTGACACAGTGCCTCGTATACAGCAGGCACTCACCAAACCCTAAGAGAACGAATGAACTTGAAGTACGCTCCCACGTACAGGAAGGCCCACCCACCACTCACGTGTACCCCTCAATGCATTCCGGGTCATCTGTTGTATTTCAACCTCTCTGTCCACAAGTGTTATTCCTAAGGATGATAAGTGAACATTTCTTTCATCAGAATTTTGTGCAGATTTTTAACTCTTGTCTTCCTGTGTGTACCTCTTAGACTGTAAGCTCTCCATGGGCATAGCATCCCATCATAGAGTAGGGTCAGTACTCAATACATACCGGATGAGCGAGTGGATTAACTCATCTCAATCTGCTTGGGAGTAAATTTCACTCAGAGCAACCATACATCCCAGAGGAAATGTCAAAGAAAAGACCCACAAGGTGTCTAAGCAAATCTCTATGTGGCAACAACCTAAACAGAAATGCTACCAAAGCTTGTTTCTTCCGTAGCTCCTATTTAAGATGGTTTATATGGGAAAACATCTCACTCCTTCTCAGAGAACGACAAGGCTCAGGATGTCTGCCTGGTCCTTCTGACTCACGCAAGCCCACAGGCTTGCAACAGCCAGTCTCAGCCAAACCCTCATGACTCTGAAAGTCGCTGTCAGCTTCATCTACGAGAAAATCTTAAGAAGCCAGGTGTGTGCCAAGAACAGGCCTGAGAGAATGAAGTTACTAATGAAAACTAGAAACACAGGTCATTGCCCTGGTCCTGTCTGTCTGTCTGTCTCTCTCTCTCTCCCCATGTTTTCAGGCTCTGCGACATTATGGCTGGGAACGAAAAATCAGAAGAGGGCTGGAAACACTGTTTGACCCATCCTTACAAGCTCTTATAACCACTCCTGGTACTGCTATGCACAAGATCACATGCATGACTGCACAGATTTATGCCACACATGTGGCCTTGAGCCAGTCAGTCAGCCCATATAAGCCTGTCACCTACAAGTGATGAGCAGAGGAGGGGCAGAGAGAGAGGGAGAGACAGAATCCAAAACAGGCTCCAGGCTCGGAGCTGTTAGCACAGAGCCCGACGTGGGTCTCGAACTCACGAACCACGAGGTCATGACCTGAGCCGAAGTCGGACGCTTAACCCACTGAGCCCCCCCGGAGCCCCGGAAGGGTCTGTTTCTTACACGATGCTGATCCCAACTCCATACTAAGAATACTAATGCTGCCATATAATGCTCATCAACCACACGTGGGGACACTGCTAGCTCTTTCCATTTATCGTTGCTTTTCTCCGCAAGGATCCTAGAAGTAGGTATTCGTAGTTTCACGGAGAAAAAAGCCAACAGAAGTCCGGAGAAGTGAAGCAATGTCCCTGCTCAAGATTGCACAGCTTGGCCACTCTGTCCACTGTCACGGTGCCTCTCTGCTTTCCCTGGAGCGCAAACCGTGGCCTGACAGAGTCCCCCAGCCTCTGAGTTCACGCCGTGTCCCTTCCAGAGATCTGCAGGAGGTTTCTTCACAGCGGCACCAGGAGAAGGACTCAAGCCCAGGATCCAAACTATTCTCACAAGGGAGAACTCAACTGCAAGCCTAAAACTTCGTTGCTCCAGCTTCTTTCCAGGGAAAACACAGGGCTGTGCCTCTGATGCAGGGATGCTGACCGCCTCCCTGTAAAACGACCCCCCGACCGTGCCCCAGTGTTCCCGTCCCAAAGCTGTTTGATGGGTGGCATCTCCCTGCCCCAGCTCCACTGCCTGCCCTCCCTGGCCCCCTCGGAGGCCCTGTTTCCTCTCATCTAATTCTCGCGGGGAAAGGAATGCCACGTTTATTAAAGTGCAGGCTTATCTATTTCATCGCAGATCTAAGCTGTGGTGATAAATCCCTAAGCCAAACACGCACAAAGGGAAATATGAAGCTCACGTACCGATCGGAATCCAGAAGCGGGGACGGGCAGGTGTGGGCTTTCACTGGCTGCCTTTCCCACCCACTGGAGGGTCCTCATCCAGGAGGGACTGTTCCTGCCTCCTTACATGGGTAGGTGGCTGGGCTGCGGCAAGGTCCACATTGACATACTTTCTAGATACTTCTGGCAAAACCTCGACCGACGTTCTATTTCGGAAAAACTGGTTGCATCTTGTAAAACTCCTGAATAGTCTAAATTGATTGCCTTTTCTTCATTTAGCAGGCACGGGCTAGGGTACGCGAGCTCCCAGCAGTGACAGCGGGAGGACTCGAAGCTGAAGAGGACCCAGCCCTGGGTTCTGGGCACCTCACAGCTGGGGACACAGAGCTGGGGACTCTTCAACCCTCTCCAGAGGCTTCCCCCAAATGTGCTGGCTTCACGATGGGGGTCACGTTCCGTGGTCTCTGTTTCAGAGTCAAAAGTGGGGGAAACAACACTCCTTCCGAGTTTTCAGATGTTTCTCCAGGGGTGTCTCAGCGGCCTGACCATCCCACACACTGTCCCCTTAATGACACCACTCATTGTCTTGCAGTGAGGAAGAACAGATGATCGCCACAGTGATTCACTGAATCTGCTGGCTTTTTATATTGATGGTTTGTAGTAGAAAGCACCACATAGCCCCGGTCCCCTTCCAGGCCACACTATGACACTGGTCACTAAAATCCCCCATGAGCCATTTTTCTCTAGTAAAAGAATTTCCATATTTTAACTGGTCACAGGGTCCCCCAAAATAAAGACTATACTGGCTAATGTGATGCAAATGAGATTGGTATGACAGCTTCAAGGAAATGTCTTTCAAGAAATGTGGTATGATCTTGGTCCTTTCTTCCTCCTGATGTCTGGAATGCAGGCACAATGGCATGCACTCGGGCAGCCACCTTGGGCCACGACATGGAAGCCATATGCTTAGAAACCAAAACAAACAGGTTAAGAGGAGCTCCCTTACGCTGTAGCAGCCTACCGTCCCTGGACTGACCTCTTTTCCAGGAGAGAGAGACAAATTTCTCTTTTGTGTTAACAACGGTTTTTTTTTTTTTTTTTTTAGGTATTCTGCCATTTGCAAGCATACATAATCATGATTATTGCACCCTAAGGTATTAAACAAGAACATTCACTGTGTCATTCCATTTTATTCAAAAAGTAGTTTTTGAACACCTACTAAGTGCCAAAAGATGTACACTGTGGG
>NC_062574.1:317500-542258 GCF_022837055.1 Prionailurus viverrinus | reverse complement strand
CAGATGCTCAGCCTCATTCAGGAAATAAGAGATGTAGAGACAAGGTACTCAGATTTGCTCGCGAAACAAGAAACAACAAAAGCTAAGCTCGCTGGCTCACCAGCACAGGCACCAGCACAGGGTGTTGGTGGGGAGACTGTTGGTACAACCCCTGTGGACGGCAATTTGGCGACATCTATCAAAAAAATTAAATAAACCGGGGCACCTGGGTGGCTCAGTCAGGTGTCTGACTTCAGCTCCGGTCATGATCTCACTGTCCATGAGTTCGAGCCCCGCATCAGGCTCTGTGCTGACAGCTCGGCACCTGGAGCCTGCTTCGGATTCTGGGTCTCCCGCTGTCTCGTCCCCTCCCCTGCTCAAGCTCTGTCTCTCTCTGTCTCTGTCTCTCTCTCTCTCAAAAATAAATAAACGTTAATTTTTTTTTTAATTTGAAAAATTAAAGAAAGCAACTTAGTCCAATTCCACTTTCAGAAATTTACCCCCAGGGATCCGTGCCCAAAGACACACACCTTAAGCACCAGTGGACTCACTGACGTTTGGAACCTGAATGGGAGGCCAGTGAAATAAATGATGCTCCAGTCATGCAATTAAATACTATGTATCATTAAAAAGAATAAGGTGGCAAGCCACGAAAATTAAAGGATCATAATTAACATTTGTTACATGCAAAATCCAAGCAGAGAACAGTGAGTACAGCATACAAAGTTTCTGCTTTGAAACAAAGTGGCTGTTTGCTAGCATCGGGTGTCCCTGGAAGGATCAATAAGAAACAGCCAAGTGCAGTCAACCCTGGGGTCCTAGGTGGGTGCTGAGAGACCCAGGATAGCAGCGGGAAAGAGATCTCCTTTTCTGTGCCCTTTGAATTTTGCGGAATACTATTAAATTAACCAAAATGTTATGAAACACCTATTTCATATATGTGTATGATGTACGTGTGTATATGAAATAACTTAAAAGGTAGGTCACTTTTCAGAGTGCCTGGGTGGCTCAGGCGTTTAAGCGTCTGACTTCGGCTCAGCTCACGATCTCGTGGTTCGTGGTTCCAAGCCCTGAGCTGGGCTCTTGGCTGACAGCTCAGAGCCTGCCTGGGAATCTCTCTTTCTCTCTCTCTGCCTCTCCCTCTTTCTCTGCCCCTTCCCTGCTCTCGTGTGTGTGTGTGTGTGTGTGTGTGTGTGTGTGTGTGAAAAATAATAAATAAACACTAAAGGAGAGGAGGTCACTTGTTATTACAGTGCTGCAGGACCCAGAGGGAAGCCCCGTCTCCTCCCAGACCTCAGTGTTCCATCCACAGGTGGGAGTTTGGAGCCAGGAGATGATTCCTGCACAATTCCTGAACGTGACAGAGGACCAGCCAAGTGAGTGCTGGGAGACAGAATAAACCAGCACTGATGAGATCCAGACGCAGAGGGACAGGGTCACTCCTCTGGCTCCCAAGCAGGTGACCCTGGGCGAAGCTGAATCACCTTCCCAGAGGGAGAAGCCGGCCATCTCCCTCAGGTGCTCCCCAGCCTTCCCAGCGTCTTCCCTCCCATGACCTCTCTGCCCAGGAGGCCCTGGGCTGGGCTGGGAGGGGGAGGGGGAGGGGCTGCAGAGGGCACCTGACAGGTTCTGTGCAGCCAGGGAAGGTGCCACTTCCCCTTTGACTGACGACCTGGCCTCCCTTGGGTCCCTCCCTACAGGATTGGGCTCTGCCTGGGTTAAGGTCTGTCCTGGCTCCCCTCCCCTCCCCCCCAAGCCCTGGCTCCCCTCCCCTCCCCTGTCCCCCACCAACCCTGGCTCCCCTCTCCTCCTCCCCCCCCCCCCCCAGCCCTGGCTCCCCTGCCCTCCTCCCACAGCCATTCAAAGGAGGCAGCTCTCGTGACCAACCCAGCTCCTTCCTGAACAGAGGGTGTCTGTGCGGGAGGCTGGGGACCTCAGTTGCCCGGTGCACTGAGCCTCCCTGGGAGGTACCAGGAAGCAACCTGAGCCTCCCAGTAAACTCACAGCCCACCCCACCCCCTTCCATTCTTCCCATTGCAGCCCATTGCAGCCACCTCACTCCACAGGCTCCTGCCAGGGGCAGTACTGGGTTTCTCTTTTCTTCTCACGATGGGAGCCAAAGGGAAGATGACAATAAAAATTAGACGAGTCACAGCCAGACGGGTTTCCTGCCCCTCACTCTCTCCCCTTTGCTCCCCGGTCTTCAGATTGGAGGACCTGTGTTTCTGTCCTACATCAGCCCTGGCTCCCTGATGCAGTCACTCTCCTGCCTGGGGCCTCATCGTCCCCTCCACGAACAGGGGCTTGGCTGTTCCTGATGAGGGTGGTGGGTGTCTGCGATGTGGCAGAGAGGTTTCGTCTCATATTTCTCCTGAAGGTGCCCTCAGAAGCCAAGGGTCCAACCTGGCGAGAGAGGGGCTGGGAAACTGTCTTGGCGTGTGGCACACGGGTTTTCAAAAGGTGCTGTGCGGGGTGCCTGAGTGGCTCAGTGGGTTGAGCGTCTGTCTGACTCTGGATTTGGCTCAGGTCATGGTCTCACAGTTCCTGGGTTCACGCCCTGAGTCAGGCTGCACGCTGACAGTGTGGAGCCTGCTTGGGATTCTCTAAATAAATAAATAAATAAATAAATAAGCAAACAGACTTTTTAAAAAAGATGCTGGGTGACTGCAACATTAGCCAGTCCACCATAAACCCTCTTTGGGAGAGATTATTTATCACCGTTTACGGTTGAGGAGACTGAGACTCAGAGAAATTAGCCAGCTGAGCGTCACCCCAGGGTTCAGCCAAGGTCCTCCTGTGCCCATAGCTTGAGCCAGGGTAGGTGGGAGGGATGGAGAAAATGGTGCCCCACCCTTGCTGGCCCCTGTCCCATTAAGACGTTGCTCTCTCTTTGACCCAGAGGGAAAACCCCGTAACTGTCAGGGACGGGCTAGTCCACACTGCCTGTGCAAAGTCAGCCACAGAAGTTGCAAACAGTGAGTCACGTTGTCTGTCCCACGACAGTGGGAATGTCACAGCTTTTTTATCAGAATAGAAGCTAGAAAATAAAGAAAAATCAGACTGGTGTACCTCTGGATGGAAGTCCCCAATACCACTGAAGGGGGGGGGGTCTGAACAAAATCCAACCCAACTCCGGTTAAATCTCTAGATCCGACCACCACTTCCCAGAACACAGAGGGAACAGGACATGTGAAATGATACCCTGATGACGTCATCAGTAAACTCGAGATCTCAGGAAACCATAGAGGAACAGGTGGCCAAATTTCTTCAACAAATGAACTGCAGGGAGAGACAAAAGGGATGGATTAAAAAAAGGCTTGAGAGACACATAACCAATCCAAGGACGTGGACTTTATGTAGACAATAACTTGGCAAACTGTAAACTAATAGTTTACAGTTTTAAGCAGTAATAATGAAAAACTATAAATAATGGTAATGATAATAATAACTAGGGGCTCCTGGGTGGCTCAGTCGGTTAAGCTCCCGACTTGGGCTCGGGTCATGATCTCGCCGTCCGTGGGTTCAAGCCCTGTGTCGGGTTCTGTGCCGACAGCATGGAGCCTGCTTGGGATTCTCTCTCTCTTCCTCTCTCTCCCCTTACCCCGCTCATAAGCGCTCTCTCTCTCTCTCTCTCAAAAATAAATATTAAAAAAATTTAGGGGCACCAGGGTGGCTCAGTGGATTGAATGCCCCACTTCGGCTCAGGTCACGATCTCGCAGTTTGTGAGTTCGAGCCCCACGTCGGGCTCTGTGCTGACAGCTCGGACCCTGGAGCCTGCTTCCGATTCTGTGTCTCCCTCTCTCTCTGCCCCTCCCCTGCTCATGCTCTGTCTCTCTCTGTCTCTCAAAAATGAATAAACATTAATATTTTTTAAAAAAATAATAATGAGATAGTGATGAACACTAAATATTTGGTGATGTTAAGGAATTATTAATTTGTTAGCTGCACTGGTGATATTATGCTTATAAGAAAAAGTCCTTGGGGGGCCTGGGTGGCTCAGTCGGTTAAGCGGCTGACTTCGGCTCAGGTCATGATCTCGAGGTCCGTGAGTTTGAGCCCCACGTCGGGCTCTGTGCTGACAGCTCAGAGCTTGGAGCCTGCTTTAGATTCTGTGTCTCCCTCTCTCTTTGCCACTCCCCCGTTCATGCTCTGTCTCTCCCTGTCTCAAAAATAAATAAACGTTTAAAAAAACTAAAAAAAAAGAAAAAGTCCTTATATTTTAGAGATATTGAATACTATAGATGAAATCATATATTTGGGTTTTGCTTTAAGGTAATTTGAGGTGGAGTGGATACATGGGGCTTCATTATTCTATTCTCTCTACTTTTGTGTATGTTTGGGATTTTCCACCGTAAGAAGTTATAAACCAACAAGGAACTTCATGGTGTAGACAATGGCACCCCTACCAGGTTGCACTCAAACCTCACCCCCACTTTGGATGCAGAACCTGTCTCTGCCTGAAAGAGTCCCGATTAAGTAAAAGTAATAAAGTGTGCACCAAATTTAACCTGTAGTCCCCGTTCCTCCCACGGGGCTTGTGAAGACAGCAAAAGAGATGCTTCAGAGTGTGCTGCAGGCTAAATTACTTTATGGGAGTACGAGAGAGACTCTTTCTGATACTGAGTATCAGTTGGATTTCAAGGGCCTTTGTTCATACCTGGCGGTGTGCCCCCCCTCCCCCGGCTCCGGCTTCGTTTGGATCCTCTCAGAAGCAGACCCCGAGACGAAGCTTTGAATGCAAGAGGTTTATTTGGCAGGATCCAGGAATACCTGTTGAGGGATGGGGGGCAGTGGGGGAGGGGCGGAAAGCAGGGCGTGAGCAACAGGGCCCGATTCTGGCCGCTGGGGCCAGCGTAGGACTGGGAGGGCTGAGGAGGGCGGGCAGAGAGCAGCTCCTGCGGGGGCCCGAGGGGCGTGTTGGGCCCTGCCTGCTGGCAAAGCCGACCCCAGCCTTGCAGTGCCTCGTCCCATGGGCCTCGCGGGCCCCGAAGAATCCGCTGCACTTCCTTTTGGAAGAAGGACCATTAAGTGTTCTGATCACACAGTTACATGCACGTACAAAACAGAGCTAAACAAGATAGCCAGATGCAATCATGCTTTTCTTTGGAGGACGGCATGTGGGACTCTGGCGAGAGAAACGGGCGTGGGCTTGCTCCCACACAATCCAGCATGCGCCCCCTGGAGTGGCATCATGGGGGCGGTGGGGTGGGGGGACACGCTGCTCACGAGGGGTTCTGCCGAAGGACCCAGCGGACTGTGTACGGGCCAGACCCTCTCGGCCTTGGTTTTCTCCGGGAAGGATGGTCTCTCAAGGCAGGACTTAGGTCTGCGAGTACGCAGTTCTGATTGCCCCTTACCTCCAGCCTGCCCTCGTCGGCTGGCCCTGGACGAATGCGTAACGGGAGGGAGTGAATAGGCAGATGATGGTCTGGGAGGGAAAGTGAGTGTTTAACTGCGTCAGGAATATAACAGGGTCATTTCTATCGACCTCCTCTGTCCCCCTTGAACATAAACCGTTTTCACAACTGGGGTCTGTTGTTTAGAAATGGTAAGTTCAGCCGGCACAGCCCTCAGGGTTTGAGCGTTTGAGAAACCAACTCACGGCCTCTTTCTCTTCCTGCGTCTCCTTTATCCGTGTGTTTGCAGCTGTGATGCAGGAGAGGACACTTGTGTTGGGCCCTCAGGGGCCGAGCGAGCAGGGAATCTCTGAGCACCTGTGCCGTGCCCAGCCCGTGCGGGGCTCTCCCGTTTTCCCTTCACGGAAATCCTGCCAGCTTGCGCCCCTTTTATTAGAGGAGAAAATGCAGCTGGCCGCCAGGGAGGAGGGGGTCGGCGTTGGGGAGCCGGCCTCTGGTCTCAGCCCGGGGCCGGGGCTGCGTACCACCGAACAGCCGGAAGCCAAACCCGGACGGGGCCTCCTCTGCCTTGGGGATGGCGGCTGTGGTTGTCACTGCGTCTTGGGCTCCTGCGGTCTGTGCAGACTCCGGGAGTTTGCATGATTTTTTAGTTCACGTGGGACGGACGTTTCTGCTCACTGCAGTCCACGGTACGTCTGTGGACCTGAGACGTCATCGCCAGTGCCCCAAGCCACGGGCCCTGGCTTTAGCCCTTCCTCCCCGCTTCAGGGTCAGAAGCCAGGGCCTCTGTGAGCCATCGGTTTCGTCACCTGCTCACAGAGCTGGTCTCTGATGGAGGCTGGTGCTTTCCCGCCGCGTCCCCCACGGCGCAGGGCCTCAGAGCCACACGTGCTCCCCTGGACTTGGTTCTGGACATGAGAAAGCCATGAAGGTATATAGTAACTACCAGGCAATTTGTCAAAGGAAGCTTTGGCCAAGAATTCGTACTGGGGGGCTGGCAGAGTCGGTGGAGCGAGTGACTCTGGATCTCGGGGTCTTGAGTTCGAGCCCCACGTGGGATGTATAGATTACTAAAAAAAACAACAAAATTGTGTTGGGAGATTTACCGAGGGCAGAACGTTTTCCTCATTCATTCATGCAACTCGTGTTTAAGGAGCAAGAACCAGGCCTTGTTCCGGGCCTTGGGCTCTGTGGTGAACAGGCATGAGGACACGCTATGCACACGGAACGTCCCCTCTTTCTCGAGGCTCACATTCCCCAGGTGATCGTCAGTGACAAACAACAGCACTTCTGGGGCGCCCGCGTGGCTCAGTCGGTTGAGCGTCCGACTCTTGATTTAGGCTCAGGTCATGATCTGGATCTGCTCGTGAGCTCGAGCCCCGAGGGGGCTCCGTGCTGGTGGTGGGGAGCCTGCGTGGGACTCTCTCTCTCTCTGCCCCTCCCTTGTTCGTGCGCTCTCTCTCTTTCCAAATGAATGCATCAACTGAAAAAAAAAATGAATGAATCACAGCACTTGCTGTAATGCACTTAAACAGGAGAGGACTTCACCGAAGGTTATTTGGTAGCATGCTGGGTTCTGGGACGGCTGGAGGGTCACGCCGGGAGGCTCGAGATCCGGATCCACATCGGATCCAGTGTCCCATAGAGCAGCCACTGGCCACGCCAACACCCGAACCGTGGCCAGTTTGAACTGAGGTGTACTTTATGTATTAAATACACACTGAATTTCAAAGATTTAGTATTGGAAAGAATATAAATTATCTCATGGATTTTTTTTTGTATCAATAACATGTTGAAATAATAACATTTAGGATATATTGGGTTAAATCAAATATGCTATTTGAATGATCTCATCTTTTTTAAAAATATATATATATTTAAAAAAAATTTTTTAACGTTTATTTTTGAGACAGAGAGAGACAGAGCATGAACGGGGGAGGGTCAGAGAGAGAGGGAGACACAGAATCTGAAACAGGCTCCAGGCTCTGAATCGTCAGCACAGAGCCCGACGTGGGGCTTGAACCCACAAACTGTGAGATCATGACCTGAGCTGAAGTCATGCTTAACTGACTGAGTCACCCAGGCACCCCACTATATATATATATATATATATATATATATATATATAATTTTTAAGTAAGTGCTACACCCAACGGGGGGCTCGAACTCACAACCTCAAGATGCAGAGTCACATGCTGCCCTGACTGAGCCAGCCAGGCTCCCCTTAACATTTTTTAGCTGTGGCTATTAGGCGATGTAAAATTACTTCTGGGGCTCACTGGGCTTCTGTGGGACAGCCGGTGCTGCTGTCCCCACAGCCCTGTACCCTGAATTCAGGCCTGGGGGTGTGTGTCTGATGGCCCGTCCTCACGGCCCTGTACCCTGAATTCAGGGCTGGGAGTGGGTCTGATGGCCTGTCCCCACAGCCCTGTACCCTGAATTCAGGCCTGGGGGTGTGTGTCTGATGGCCCGTCCTCACGGCCCTGTACCCTGAATTCAGGGCTGGGGGGGTGTGTCTGATGGCCTGTCCCCACAGCCCTGTACCCTGAATTCAGGCCTGGGGGTGTGTGTCTGATGGCCCGTCCTCACGGCCCTGTACCCTGAATTCAGGGCTGGGAGTGGGTCTGATGGCCTGTCCCCACAGCCCTGTACCCTGAATTCAGGCCTGGGGGTGTGTGTCTGATGGGTGGCCAGGTTGAAACTTGGGGGTCCTTGCTGCAAAAGAGGTCGGCAGGTGAGTCCCGGCATCTCCCTTTGGGAGGCGAGAAGTCAGCCACAGAGAATTGGGTTCACGAGCGGTGGGTGGCTACACGGATACTCAATCCCGTGACAGGTGCCCACAACCGTTCCGAAGCAGTTCTGTGTGGCACGCGGATCGGCCGGCCGTGGAGTCCCCGCTCACGGGCACGACAGTCCTTGAAAGAACCCGGTCTGAGCTTTTCCATCAACCTGCAAGAGGCTGCTTGGGTCTGCAGTAGCACTGGCTCCCGGGGAGTCACTCCCACCCTCGGGCATGGGTCCCGCACCCCCCACATCCTCGTGTCGACCTCTGCGCAGGGGGCACCGCCGAGGGACATCTCCCAGGTGGGCGGGTGAGGGCCGTCCTGCCTGCGTCCCTGGCCAACGGTGCCCCCTGTTCTGCGTCTTATGCCACCAACACCCATCCTCGTGCTCCCGCCTCCTGCCCCCTGCTCCCAAAGGAAGAAGTCCTCTCCTCCCTGCTTAGCGCCTCCCTGTCCATCTGTGCTGTGGCCACGCCTCCTGCCGTCCCCGGGCGGCCTGCTCAGCCCACAACCCTCCTGCCCTCTCCCTCACCCACCCCTGCTCATCCCCTACTCCCTCGTCCTGCAAGATAACACAGCCAAAACCCAACGACAAAAGCTTCTCCTTTGGCCCAGACTTCTCGTCACCGCCAGCCATCTTTCACCTCCTCGATGGTCGGTCGTATTTCTCAAGAAGGTCACCTGTGGTCAGTCACCCCCTGCAGCTCTGTTATCGGCATGCCTCCTGGGACAACAACACCCTCCCTGTTGCTAAGGCTGGTGAACACCTGAGACAGGTGAGGAGGGTCAGGCTTCCGGGAAGCCAGGTCTGGGACTCAGGTTCGCGTTTCCGGCCACCGTGTGCTTTGGGAGGACAGCAGCAAACCTAAGCTGAGCCTGAGTTCCTCGTCTGGGCTTCTCTCTGCCCCCCTGGGAGCTCGAGAGGCCCCTTCCCCTCTCTGATGGGACCGGCAAGGTTATGGTGAGGATCCCGGCAAACCCAGAGGGTGGGTGGGTTGCCCTGCAGCCCGCAGAAAGCTTGGGGTCCCAGCAGATGTTTCCTTTGAGGGGCCCGAAGGCCCTACACTCAGCACCTTCTGCAGGCACACGGGTTCGTCCCATTTTATAGATGGGAGAACGAAGGCACCAAGGGATACGTACGTTAATTAGCACTTCGGGGGACCGGGAGTGTACATATGTTTGCATTGTTACTTAACCATGACCGCAAACAAACAGAAACGTGGGAGCAGCTGGGAGGGTGGGGCCTAAGGCGGGCACGGACACAGATAACTTAAGACAAGGTCCCTGCCATCTTCAGGGCAGTGCGCACATATCCCTCCCTGAGCTGCTGCCCTACCTCTTTTCTCTGTTGTGGTCAAAGAGGAGAGCCTCTTCTAAACCCCCCAGTGCCTTCCTGCTGCAAACAGAATACAGCCCACTGCTCACCTTGTCCCCCGCTCCGCCTGCGTCCCCGCCCCAAACCTTCTGCGTGATCTTATGCCAGCCTCCTTGGAACCTCTCGCGGCTGCCTGCTCTTCAGTCTCAGCTCAAATGTCACCGCCTCAGAGAAGCCCTCCGGGACTGCCTTAGCTGGGGTAATCTCCCCAGTCAGCCTTTCCTGACACCCCGTCTTATTTTCCTCGCAGCACTTCTCGGTGTCTGCGATTATCTTTTTTGTTGACTGAGCTACTGACTGTCGGTCCCCGCCGGAACGTGAACTCCTTGCAGATTCTATCTTGCCCTTTCTTGTTGACCACCGACTCAGCAGTGCCTGAACCAGTACTGGCACATAGTAGGGCTTCATAAATATGTGCTGACTCCGTTCGTCCACCACCGTGGCCCATTTGTCCTCGGCCCGTGCACCCCTCGCCTGGGCCCGCACCGTCCCGGGACCCCGCTCTCACCAGGGGCCCCGATAGCGCTGTCACCAAGGGACAACCCATTTTTTTAACCTCTGCCCTTAACCCTCACCGCCGTCTGTTCTGGTTTTCATCCTCTTGAGTTTCTCCCGGGGCTTCCCGGACTTCCTGTCCACCTCCCCGAGGTCAGTCTTCCCGAGCGGCTCTGTGCCCTCCCTGAAGTCTGGTTTTCTCCTCTGCTCCAACCGTTTAAATGCCACCCAAGTTTCCTTCATCTGGAACGTGGGCTTTCTTCTGGCCTCCCTGAGCTGGCCAGTATCTCCAGTACAGCTGAGGGCTGTGGGCACAGCCGTCCCGTTCCCGCTCTCATGTGAGGGTGTTTCGTAGTGGCCATTTAACAGGTTAGGGAAGTTCCTACCTATTCCTCATTTATTCAGACTTTTTATAAGAAAAGGACATCGAATTCCACCCAGTGTTTGTTCTGTGCCGAGATGCCTCTCCCCGCCCTGCCCTTAATCTGTTAATGTGGCAAATTATACTGATTTCCTAACGGAAACTGAACCATACGCCCCGGACATATCCATCTCAGACGTGATGTATTGGTTTTTACGGGTCGCCGGATTCAATTTGCTAATTTCTTCTTTAAGGTTTTGCATCCATGTTCATGGTTTACACTGATCTGCAATTGTCCTTTTTCATACTGAGCTTATCAGGTCTCAATATTAAGATTATACTAGTTTTAGGGGTGCCTGGGTGGCTCAGTCGGTTAAGCGGCCGACTTCGGCTCAGGTCATGATCTCGCGGTCTGTGAGTTTGAGCCCCGCGTCGGGCTCTGTGCTGACAGCTCAGAGCCTGGAGCCTGTTTCGGATTCTGTGTCTCCTTCTTTCTCTGACCCTCCCCTGTTCATGCTCTCTCTCTCTGTCTCAAAAATAAATAAATGTTGAAAAAATTAAAAAAAAAGATTATACTAGTTTTATAACATGTGCCCTCTGTCCCTACTCTAGTCTGTGTGAGATTAGTATCAGTTGATCTTTGAAATTTGGTAAAACATCTCAATAAAACCATCTGGCCTATAGTTTTTCTTGTAAGAAGATATTCAACTACAAATTCCATTTGTTTAAAATAGGAATGGGATTCTTTTTATTTTTTATTTTTTTATTTTTTATTTATTTATTTTTAAAAATTTTTTTTCAACGTTTATCTATTTTTGGGACAGAGAGAGACAGAGCATGAACGGGGCAGGGGCAGAGAGAGAGGGAGACACAGAGTCGGAAACAGGCTCCAGGCTCTGAGCCATCAGCCCAGAGCCCGACGCGGGGCTCGAACTCACAGACCGCGAGATCGTGACCTGGCTGAAGTCAGACGCTTAACCGACTGCGCCACCCAGGCGCCCCTCTTTTTATTTTTTAATGTTACTTTTTTTTTTTTTACTTTTTAATGTTTATTTATTTTTGAGGGCTCATGTGAGTGGGGGGGGGGGCAGAGAGAGAGAGAGGGGGAGAGAGAATCCCAAGCAGACTCCGTACTCAGTGCAGAGTCTGATGTGGGGCTTGATCTCATGAACTGGTGGGATCGTGACCTGAGTCAAAACCAGGAGCTGACAGTTAACCCACTGAGCCACCCAGGCACCCCAACTTTTTTCCACTTTTTCACTATTATGACTAATGATGCTGTGAACATTCCTGTACGAGTGTTTTTGTGTGAACAAGTGTTTTCGGTTCTGTTGGGCATATACCTAGGAGTGGAATTGCTGAGTCATATGGAGATTCTATGTTTAACTTTCCGAGAAACTGCCAGCCTGTTTTCCACAGTGGCAGCACTATTTCACACGTAATGCCCACCACGTGGGAGGGTTCCAGTCCCCCATGTCTGTGACACTTGTTAGCATCTGTCTTCTTTATTCTCTCCGTCCTGGTGGACGTGAGGTGGCATCTCATTGTGGTTTTGATTTGCATTTTCCTGAGGTTAATGATGTTGAGCCTCTTTTCATGGGCGCCATTTGTATGTCTCCTTGGGTGAAATGTCTATTCAGACCTTTTGCTCATTTTAAAATTGGGTTATTTGTCTTTGTACTGACTTGTGGGGGTTCTTTGCGTAGTCTAGATATGAGTCCTTTATCAGACACAGGATACGTAAAAATTTTCTCCCATGTTTAGTTTTCTTCTTACTTTCTTGTTGGTGTCCTGAGAAGCACAAAGTCTTTAATTTGGATGAGGTCTGATTTATCTACTTCTTTGGTTGCTTATGGTATCTTGTCTAGGGAACCGCCTGCCTAAAAAGATCACAAAGATTTACTTTCATGTTTTCTTTTAAGCATTTTATAGTTTCAGCCCTTATCTTTAGGTACCCGATCCATTTTCAGTTAATTTTCATCTATGGTGTGAGGTAGGGGTCCACCTTCATTTATTATGACTTTTTTTTTTTTTTTGGTATGTGGCTATTCAGCTGTCTCGTCCCATTCTTTGCGCTTAGTTTGCTAGTCTGTTTCTAACGTTTTACAATACATGCTTAGCTCATTCAATTTTCAGTCTTTCTTCTCTTCTTCTTCTTCTTCTTCTTCTTCTTCTTCTTTAATATTTTATTTTTCTACACCCAACATGGGGCTCGAACTCATAACCCTGAGATCAAGTGTCCCGTGCTCCACCAACCGAGCCAGTCAGGCGCCCCCTTTCTTCTTTTCTAATATAAGCATTTAAAGTTATAGATTTACCTTTAAATACTTTTTACTTTTTAATCTAGAGAAAAACGAGCAAAATTAAAAATCCAGGAGAGGCTTATTCTGTAGTTTGAAGAACACATTGGCACCCCCCTGTCTGTACCACCCTCTGCCAGGTATACAAACCCACACTGAATAAGCATAGGCCTATAGTAATCTTGAAAGACTATCCAGCTATGGATTTAACAGAGTCGATGTATCCACCTGACAGATATGTATTGAGTGTTTATTGTGCAGCATCAGTATATCAAGTTCCAAGAACAGAGGAGGAAAGTCCTGCCATTCCAAATCTTACAGACAACTGAGAAGGAAAAAAAAAAAGCAATACTGTATGATGGATGCTGGGATAGGAGATGTAATACAGGCTGGAACTGGGAAACAGAAGTAAGATTAGTTTTGAGATTGAGAAAAGTTTTCTGGAGGAAACTTCTTCCTCCAAGGACCGGCAAGATGAACCAGTAGGAGTTCCCCATGTGGACAGGAGCAGAGAGTGTTAGGAAGAGGCCTGAGGTGAGAGATTCAGGATAAAGCTGGAGCCTGGGCGAGTCCCTGAAACTACACAGTGAAAGGCAGACCTTAACAGGGAGCTTAGATTTTGTCCTCAAATAGGTGGGGGGGCCGCTGTGTGTTTTAAGTAGGAGTGAGACAATAGCAGGTTCGCCTTTTGAATATTTCACTGTGGCTGCAGAGAATAGCGGAGGGGAGAGAGAGTCAAGACCAGTGGCGGTGAGACCCTCATGGAGGTTTTGGCATTTGCCCAGGCTTGGGTCAGGAAGTGTCCATGGGAATGGAAAGGAGCAAACATTTAGGCCTCGGTGACAAATCAGACGTAGGCTGACCCTCCTGTTTCTGACCCGGGTGAGTGGGCACCATGGCTCATGACAGAGCAGGTCTGGGCAGGAGACACTGAGCTCCGATCAGGGTGGTGGGAGGAGCTTGTGGGCGCCCCTCCCCCTCCTGGCCTCATCTGAGGACTCAGGCATCCTCGGCCCCTCAAGGGAAGGCTGTCTTCACTCACCCTCTACCAGTCTCAGTGCTGGCACGCTTAGCATCGTCTATTTCCGTTGCTGCTTTCCAGACTTTTCTCTTTTTCCCCCTAACCCTAGCTCTTTTGAGGTTAATGCCATCTGGCTGTACCACTGAGTACTCCCCTTATCCCTACTGCTGATGGATCCATTCACCAATGGCTTTGGCTCCTGCTTCCCAGGCTTCCTATCCCACTCTGGCCCTCGTCCTTGGGGACTTAGTTGCCCATGTGGATGACCTTCCAGTACTCCTGCCTCACCTCCTTGACCGACTCCCTCCTCCCCAGCAGCCAGCCTCTCCCACATTCACGTCATAAACATATCACAGCCGAATTCTGGATTCCAAGCCACCCACCCTGACCAGCATTTCCTGTCCTTCCAGCTTGCTTGGTTTTAGTGCCTGCACCACACGATTCTTCAACCTCATCAAGATCCCATTATTTGTATCATTTTTCCACTGTCCGTCAGCCCCTTCCAATTTTCACTTCCTTCTCTGCTCGGACAAGAGTCCTCCGCTGTGGTCGCTCTCTTCGCACACCCTCGACAAACTTGCCCATTTCCATCCCCCTCTTCGCCAACTCACAGGATGCGCCCAGCTGCCAGCCTTCTCCATGTGGGCACCTGAGCAGCGGGGCGTTACCAGAAACACAGTTACTGAGCCGGACCTCGTGGGTCCACTTTCAGGTCATGCCCACAAAACGCGTGTGGGCCCTGGGTGCCGAGTCCCACGCCAGCCTTTAGCCTGCCGTGCTCCACCAAGGTGAGCAGTGGGTGCCCAGGTTCAAGTTTCAGCCCTCACCTCTCTCTTCTTCTCAGCAGCATGTGGCCGTGGACCGTTCCTTCCTCCCGGAACATGTCCTCCTATCTCCGGTTTTCTCCTTTTTGTCCACCTGTCAGCCTTCACTGCTGGTTTCTCCCCCTCTACCTGGCCTCAGATGTCTGGGTGCTTCTGGGCTCGTTTTTAGGCTTAAGGAAAAAAATCTTGGGGCGCCTGGGTGGCTCAGTTGGTTGAACGTCTGGTTCTTGATTTTGGCTCAGGTCATGATCCCAGGGTCGTGGGATTGAGCCCTGAGTCAGGCTCTGTGCTGAGCAAGGATCCTGGTTGAGATTCTCTCTCTCTCTCCCTCGCCCGCTCCCCTGTTCTCTCTCTCTCTCTCTCTCTGTCTCTCTCTGTCTCTCAAATAAATAAAATGAAAAAACAAAGAAAAAAATGTATCACACTCTCTCTCTAGGAAGCCTAATGCTGCTGTCTCCAAATCTGTATCTGTAGCTTTGTCCTCTTGTCTGAACCCCAGTCTTAGGTATTAATTTGGCATGTCTGCTGGGAGGTCTGATAAACAGCTGAGACATTTCTGACCCAAATAGATATTCCCCATACCAAAGCCTGTCTTCCTGCCCCCCTTTTCCAAATCAAGCCAGTCATTCCAGGGCCATAAACCAAGAGCCATGTTCCCCATGAACCCACAGTCAGTCTGTCAGCAAACCCTTGCTCTCTTACTTTCGAGAGGTATCTCAGATCCATTCCGTCCCCCTTCCCACACCTGCTTCGGCATCCCTGCACCCACCCTGGTTCAAGCCACCATCATCTCTTGCCTTCTGATTGGTCTTAGACTTCTGATTGGTCTTCCAGAAAACACTTCTCTTTCCCATAGGCACCAAAGCAAACTTCAGACCACGTGGACTAGATTGCACCCCTCCTAAGGCTTCCACTGCAGCAAGGCTAAAACCCAAACTCTCTGCTGTGGTCGACAAGGCCCTTTGCAAGATGGCACCTGCCTGCCTCCATTTTGTCCTCTCTTCACCCACCCATGAGGACCTGTCTAGTCTTGGACAAGCTGTGAGCTCTCACCTACCTCGGGGCCTTAGCAGTAGTGGCTGCCTCGGCCTGGAATGCTCCTCCCCAGGATCTTCAAATGGCATCTCCTGTTTGCAATGCAGATCTCAGCCCAAATATCTTCTGTTGAGAGAGGACTTCCCTGACTATCTTATCTAGTATAGACCCTTTTTCTTGAGTTATTCGCTCACCCTATTTATTTCCATCACAACACTTATTATAATCTGATGCTGAATTGTTTAATATTTGTTTACTTTGTTACTGACTGTCCTCTCTTACTGGATATCAGTGCTATGAGAGTAGGGGCTTGATTTGCCTAGACTACTCCTGGACCCCTCGTCTTAAAAACTAACTTTAGCTCATAGTAGGTGTTCAACAAACACTTGTTAAATAAATGAATACAGAGTTAGACAGGTGAAATTGCCAATATAAGCCTCTGGTGGAAAGATCTGTGCTGGAGATAAAGATTCGGGAATTATTATAAAAAATAAATCTTAATAAGCAAGGTATAGGAGAGAACTTCCTTAATCTGTTAAAAAAAAGATCTACAAAAAAAAAATGCAGCATAAGGCTTAAGAGTGAAACACTGAAACAGTCCCTTTAAGAGTGAATAGAGACAAGGGTCCCCACCACCACATCTTCTAGACAACTCTGCTGGAGACCCTAGGCAGCATGGTTAGGCAACAAAGAGAAACAGGGTTTCAAAAGAAATAGAAATGACATTATTTGGACACATTCTTTTTGTAGAAAATCAAAATAATCTATAGATAAGTGATTAATTTAGAGTTTAGTGAGGTTTCTAGATTAACATACAAATGTCAGTGGCTTTTTAAAATAATTTTTATAGGGGTACCTGGGTAGCTCAGTCAGTTAAGTGTCTGATTCTTGATTTTGGTTCGGGTCATGATCTCATGAGTTTGAGCCCCGTGTCGGTCTCTGTGCTGACAGTGTGGAGCCTGCTTGGGATTCTCTCTCTCCTTCTCTCTCTCTGCCCCTCCTCTGCTCTCTCTCTCTCTCTCAGTAAATAAATATTAAAACAAAAAAAAGAAAGAAAGAAAATAATTTTTTATATATGAGGAAAATGCAGACTATGTCATTATCCTATGTTTACCTCTCTATATAAATGAAAACGTCTCATCACAAAACTCACTGTGAGACTGTGAGCACTGAGTTAAAAAAGAGAATACACAATAGACATAGCAAGGCCTGTTATAATACCTTAAAATACCAGATGTAACAAGAAAGTCCTACAAATATCCAAGAAGAAAAAAAAAAATAGGTCACCTAAAATGGAACAAGAATCAACAGCATCACTGAATGCTAGAAGACAATGAATCAATACTTTTGTATTTCTGAAGACAAATAATGATTTTAAACATAAAATTCTATACCCAGCTAAGCTGGCATTAAATTATAGATGTTTAAAACTTTGGCATTTTTGGACATAAAAGGACTTGGAAATTTTGCCCTATATATATTCCTCAGAATTATCTGAGAATATGCTCCAGCAAAAGAAAGGAGTAAACAAAAAAGAATTACACTTGAGATCCAGGATGAAGTAGATTGAGCCCAGAAGAGTGGTCAAGGAGAATCCTAGAAGACTTCTATATGGCAGGCATCGCTCAATGCAACAAGCCCAGATGAGGGGGGTAATACAGTCTTCCAGAAGGGAGATTTCTAAGAAAAAGGGCTTGATAGAATAAAGTAACAAGGGGTGGGGTAGGGAAGGGAAGGATATTGATTATAATTAAGATAGCATAAGAAAAATAAGCATAATTAGAAACCCTAGGCCACAAAAAGTCCATGTAAGGAATAAATGTAATTATAGTCCATTATAGTCAATATTCATAAACTCACAACAGTGTAAAAACTATTGATTGATATAACAATCATTGATATAAAAACTGCTCATTGATATAAATTTGATGATTTAATGATATTAGGAGAATAAAGGAATGGAAGATAGCATAAGATAATGAAATCCTCATCAGTTACAGCAAGAATAAATATATGAGGTCTAGACTGGGTAAGTCCAGAGAAAGCACTAAAGCATATTATTATTATGATTATCATTAGAGAAAGAGAGAGAGTGGGAAAGAGGGAAACAGAGAGGATCTTAGGGAGGGTCCATGCTCGGCATGGAGTCCGAATTGGGGATCATTCCCTCAACCCTGGGATCATGACCTGAGCTGAAATCAAGAGCTGGCCACGGAATCGACCGAGCCACCCAGGCACCCCTAAAGTATATTGTTTAGAGTAAATGGAGGTAACTACCAGAAGAAACTGCTAAGAGGGTTAAAAGGCATTGCATGTGGCAAGCAGGATTTAGGAGTGGGTAAGAGGTAGACGAAGAATGTTTTTCAATATAAGCCCTAATACACTGTTTGACATGAACTGTGTGCATTTATTACTTTGATAATATTAAACATTTATTTAAAAAGAAAGATTTTTTAGGGGTGCCTGGGTGGCTCAGTGGGTGAAGCATCTGACTTGGTTTCTCGGCGCATGGGGCTCTATGCTGACAGCTCAGAGCCTGGAGCCTGCTTTAGATTCTGTGTCTCTCTGTATCTTCCCTGCTCACACTCTCTCTCTGTCTCTGTCTCTCAAAAGTAAATAAACAGAAATTTAAAAAGAAAGATGTTTAGTCCAGAAAGGAGGAGTGTTTTCAGAAACTGATTTTTTTTTTTTTTTTTTTTTGAGCCCCTCTGAGGACTGGGATTAGTTCTGGCTCAGAGGGGGAGCCATGCTGTAACTCGGTAGCATTTCTGATCCTGTAGAGAAGGACTGATTCTCCCATCCTACAGCTCTTTACGGTTTATTTTCTCATTCTAAATAGTAAATCATCTTCAAGCCTTCCTTTTTATTCTTTTCCTTGGAGGGAGTCCTTCAAATTGAGTAAACTTCAGGCCTCACAAAACCTGGGTTAGACCCTTGGGTTTGTTGTCCTGAAGGAGTTAGGATTCACTCTTAATGTTTATTTGGTCCTTTGAATTCTTTTTCCAGGGGGAGGCTGAAGACAGTTTTTTTTCAGTAGTTTTTACAATCCGGAAAACGGTATTGGAACCTGCTCCCCCTCTGGCTATTACCGGGAACTCAGACTGTAAGCCTTTGGGGGGCAGGGAGAGAGCTGGACTTTTGCGTGCCTTCCGCAGTCCAGGTACAAAGTTAGTACAGGTTCAGTACTTATCTGTTCAAAACACAGATGGACTCAAGCGCCATTCGGAGAGTTCGGAGAATTTATGCGCGGAAGAAGGTTGCGGCGAAGAGGCAGGCGAAGCGGGCTGAGCACAGCTGCTTTCCTGAAACCCTAGGGCACCCTTCACTTTTGCTCAGGAGACGCCTTTCTGCACCGCAGTTTGAGTATGTCAGAGTCTGCTAATCTCAGCTGTCCTTACTCATAGATTCCTACTATCTACACTTAGTCGGTTCGTAGTAGGAGGTGTGCAACATTTTGTTTCAAGAATCTTTCTGTGCATGCTTTCTGTGGGGGGACTTAACATTCAGTCTGTTTGGGGGGTTTACTTAAAATGGGGCACACCGATAAGTCCGGCTTTGACAATGACTAATTCACACACCACGTGCGGACTGTTAGACCACTGCTGGGTGGTCGCCAACAACCGGCCGTCCACCGTTCCACGCGACCCCTGCGCTCCCAGACCACCTGCTGCAACCTCGAGGCGCAGCCCGGACACGCCGCGACCTCTCCGACATGGCGCCCGCGGGGCGTCTGCAGGCGGCGGCCCAGGAGCCAGACGCGCCAGACCTTCCCAAGATGGCGGCGGCGGCGGCGGCGGCGGCAGCGGCGGCGCGCAGGGGGCGGGGTTCCGCCGCCGGGGGCGGGGCAGGCCAGCCAAGGGGTCGGGCTTGCGGGCGGGCCCCACCGAGGTGGGCAGCCCCAGCGCGCCTGCGCGGAGCGGCCCTGCGCGCAGTGAGGCAGTGGCGGGGGAAGGCACCGGCGGGGCCGACAGGAGGCTTGAAGGAGGGAAGCGGGCGAGCGGAGTCCCAGCGCGCGCCGCGGCCGCCCGGGCGCCCTCCTCTTCCGGGCGTGAGGCGCTGTGTGGAGCCGAGCGGACCCGCCGCCCCAGCCCGGCCCTGCCCCGGCTCCAGCGCTCCCGTCGCGGGGGCCCGCGTTCCTCAGCACACCCGGCTCCAGGCGCCCCCAAGAGCCTGCCCCCGGCCCTCCGAAAGCCCCGGCGCCGGCCCGGGCCCTCGGCGGGAGGATGACGGAGCTGCAGTCGGCGCTGCTACTGCGAAGACAGCTGGCAGGTGAGAGCGGGCTGGCGGCCGTGCGGCGGGCCGGGCCGGGCCGGGCCCGGGCCGCGGGGAGCCGCCGCCGCCAAGTCCTCCCTCCTCCCGGGCGGGCGGCCGCTGGCGAGCCCGGGGCGCCTGTCCGGCCGGGCCCGGCACTTGGCCGGCGTCGGGAGGGTGCCGGGGGCGGGGACGCGCCCCGCCGCGGGGACCAGGACCGGGCTCGGCGCCCGCCCCCTCCCCCACCGCCCGGTGGGACGTTGCGGGGGAGGGGCTGCGGGTCTCCGGAGGGGCGGGCCCGGGCTCAGGTGCGGCGGGGGCCTCGGGACCCCGGGGCCGGGCGGGGCGCGCGGGCTCGCGGGGGGCCGCGGCTGCGGGTCGGGCGGGGCCCGGGAGGGCGAGGGGAGGCGGCCCCCCGGCCGCGGAGGGGAGGCGCGCAAAACTTCTGGCCGGCCGCGCGGCGCCGCGGAGTTGGGGCGGACAACAAAAGCGCCGGCCTCGGCTGTCGCGCCGCGCGGGTGCCGGAGAGGCCGGCGGGTGCGGGACGCCGCCCGGTTGCCTGCGCCTGGCACGGGCCCCGCCGCCCTCCCGCGGAGGGTGGGAGCGGGCTGGGGAGCCGCTCGCGGCCGGCCCCGGGCTTTGTGCTCCGAGCGCCGCGGCCCCGGCCTGCGGAGCCCCGGGCTGCGGCCCGCGAGCCTGGCCTGGGGCGTCGGCCGGGGCGGCCTCCCCGGAGGTGCCTGCGCCCCCCTCCCCCATTGTCCCGGCCTCCGGCCGTTTGCGGCTTCCAGGTTGACTTTTTAGGGGGTTGGCTCCGACTCCGCTAGGACTGGGCGAGCGGGGCATGCGCACTGGAGGCGGACGTGCGCGGAGTGCGCGCGGGGAGGGGGGGGCGGGCTGGTGGCTTCACAATGCCGCCCCACGTGCTGCCAGATTTAAAGAGAAATGGGCCGGCGGCGAGTCCCGCGGTGCTCCGTCTGCTCCGGCGGGTCCTCTCCGCCCCCCAGGCGGCCCGCAGCGCCCGGCCCGGTGCGCCAGCCAGAGGCGGGCGTGCACGACTCCGGGCTTGACACGGGCTTCCTGGGGGGGAGTGAGGTGTTGGCTAGATCACCTTTATGGCTTCTTAAGGAAAAGGTTGTCAGGGGCTGTAACAGATTGTATAATTAGGTTTATTATTAGACCATGAGCAAGCAGGTTTGGACAAGTATTAAAGTTCTGGATGCTCAGGAGGAGTGGCGTCAAGTGAATGGAGAAGTTCTAGCGACACTTAAGATTCGCCAGGAATAATGTATCGGGAAAGCTATGAAACAGTAACCGTATTGCATCTTGTATTTGCAAACACATCTTAGTGTTTGTGTATTGTTTTGGTTTATTTTGGAAGAAGGAATTAAGATTTTTTTTTTTTTTTTTTGGTCTGGCAAAGAATTCCCTGATCAGTGTGTTTCTTACGTGCTGAACTATTAAGCAGTATTGGAATAGGAAGTCAGTATTAAAACAGTACTCAACTCTTACATAATGGGAAAGATAGAGATTTTAGAAGGTGTAAGTTAACGCAGTTACTAAGAAAGTGAAGTATGACTAATAACAGCAGCGTTTCAAAACTATTTTCCTGCTCAGCTCTAGATTTTGCTGGCCTCTCGGTTCAGTTTTGCACTTTTTGGCCAGTTTGTTGATAAACTGTTTTCCAAAGCTATTTATTAATGGTTGACTTTTTAAAAGATTTTATTTTTTTTTTAAGTTTGTTTATCTTGGGGGAGAGAGCGCGTGTGCTAGTGAGGGAGGTACAGAGAGAGAGGGAGAGAATCCCAAGCAGGCTCCACACAGTCAGCGAAGAGCCTGATGTGGGGCTCTGAAGTGAGGAAACCGTGAGAATATGGCCTGAGCCGAAACCAAGAGTCAGTTGCTTAACCGACTAAGCCACCCAGGCGTCCCTTAAGGTTTTATTTTTAAGTAATCTCTACACCCATGGTGGGGCTCAAACCCACAACCCTGAGAACAAGAGTCACAAGCTGCACCCACCTAGCCAGCCAGGTGCCCCAGGGGTTGACTTTCCATAAGGCACATCAAAACATGATTTAAGGTTGGAGGAGAGTATGTATTAGTTGGTAATTTTTCAAGCTCAATTATAAAGTTACTTAACTGCTGATTAATTTTTCTTGCCTTCTTGATCAGAAATAATGGACTGTTCTTAATTTCTTAAATATTTGGAGGATTTTAATTAACAAGTGCAAAATATTAGGCCAAGGCAGTGTATTGAGAGTTTAAATATCCCATTCATTGGAAAGCCTTGATAACTACTCACTAAAATAAAGGCCCTGTTTGTATGTTAGTAGTACATTGTTTGAGTTTTGTGGTTCTTCAGATATCATTTGAAAACAGGAAAGAATGGTAAACTGTAATCTCTTGAAATCATTTAGAGTGAGCTTTGAAAGGCTTAATGATTAAAAATTTTGAAATGTACCGGGGCGCCTTGGTGGCTCAGTTGGTTGAGCGTCCGACTTCAGCTCAGATCATGATCTCACAGCTTGTGGGTTCGAGCCCTGTGTCAGGCTCTGTGCTGACAGCTCAGAGCCTGGAGCCTGCTTCAGATTTTGTGTCTCCCTCTCTCTCTGCCCCTGCCCCCCCACCCCCACTCACATTCTGTCTGTCTCTCTCAAAAATAAATAAACATTGAAAAAAATTAAAATTTTTTGAAATGTATTGAATTGAGTAGACGCAACCTGTAAGCCATTCTGGCTGCTAGAATTTCAGACACTTAATAACAGTAGTCAACAATGGTTACGCATATTGAGGTCAGCCCTTAAAGGGTTTTACTTCATTACTTGAGGGGAGAATTGTGTGTGTGGGGGTGTGTGTGTGTGTGTGTGTGAGTGTGATTTGTTTTGTTGGTAATTGTAATGAAGAACCTGGTTCCTTTGGTTGAAGAGTTTCTCAGACTTGGGACTACTGACGTTTTGGATGGATATTGTGGGGGCCTGTACTGGGTATTAGAGAATGCTTAGCAGCATTCTTGGCCTCTACCCACCAGATGCCGGTAGTAGTACACCCCCTCCGTTGTGACAACCAAAAATGTCTCTGTTGCCAGTGTCCCCTGAGGGCTTAGAATCAACCTAGGTTGAAAGATTACTGGTTTAAAGGTGTTTTAGTCAAGACCATTATACTATTGTAAAGCAAGTAGGGACACCTGACTGATGAAATCAGATAGGTTGTGTGTTTCTCCCTGGATATTATTAGACTCTGACTTACTCCTTTGGATTCAGCAGCAGCGCATAATGCTACACCCTAAGAAATCTGATACACCAGAGATACTTCACAATTATTTCAATTTTGGGGAAGGTATTATAAGTCCTGGTTAAAAATACAGAGCATAAAATGGTATAGTCTTTCCACTCCCTCCAGAGAACCCCGTGTCCTTTTCTTGGAAATAGCCTGGCTATCATTGATGATTTCCTGTGTGCCTTTTCAGAGATTCAGATTATTGTATATACATTTAGTGTGTATATATTTTTATTGAGGACTAACATGTACTGGTCACTGTGCTACTTTACATATATTATCTCATTTAATCCTCCCAATAAGGAAATAGTGACTTAGGTTGAGTTACTTGCCAAAAGTCAAGTGGTAGTAAGTTGAGTGGTAACTGCTACATTCAGGTTGAGGGCCTTTTTATTTTGGAGACATTGTTTTTATTTATTTAATTTTAATTAATTAATTAGACTTTATTGTTTTAATTGCCTATATTGCCTCCCAGGAAGCAATAATTAACACAAGCGTGAAATAGCGTTTTATAAATTTAAGTATTAAGAGTTAATTTATCCAGTAACTACCAAAATGATTATGGAAATGTTCCCATCTTACTTAAATTTATCGTATAAAATATTACGTACACATTAAGATCTAAGTGACATTGTTTTTTTCTTTAATGTTTATTTTAGAGAGAGAGAGCGCGAGCATGCGCACATATGCGGGGGGGGGGGGGGGGCAGAGGATCCGGAGTGGGCTCAGCACTGACAGCAGAGAGCCCTATGTGGGGCTCAAACTCACGAACTGTGAGATCACCACCTGAGCCAAAGTCGGACACTTCATGGCCTGAACCATCCAGGTGCCCCGATCTAAGTGGTATTCTTAAGGTAATCATAAAAAGATATTTTAGCCATTGTCAGCTTCAGGCCAGCGTCATAGGCTGAAGGAAGTGCTAAGCTTTTTGGTGTTGGTGGTTAACTATGAGAAAAATTTTGGGCTATTTGCACTTTCCCTCTTCAATCATACTAAATTTTATGGTATGACAAACATAAGGAATAAGAACATGATTTTGTTTTTAAGATCACTGGAGTTTGTTTTTTTAACTTTGAGAATATAGGTTTTCAGTAGTTAGGGTTTTATAGACACCTGTCATTCCAGAACTAGGAAGAAGAATCCTGTTATACTTTAACAATAAACTAATTGAGCTTCTTTTGCTGTCGAAATTTTGATTGTTAATTTTAAAGTAATCTGGAAAATTCCCAAATCATCTTCTCCTTGGCTACCCATGTAAGTAGGTTGTTTTGATGAGTTAGTTATGTGTGTTTCTCAGACTCAAATGTGCAAGGGAATCATTTGGGAAATACAGATTCCTGGTCTCATGCCCAAAGATTCTATACATCTTGATGCTCAAGAAAATCCACTTTTAAATTTTATTTTAGTTTTTTTATTAAAAATTTTTTTTTAAGATTTTATTTTTAAGTAATCTCTGCACACAACATGGAGCTCTGATTCACAGCTCTGAGATCAAGAGTTGTAAGCTTGCCTTGCTGAGCCAGCCAGGTGCCCCAAGAAAATCTAATTTTTAGAGGAGTACTGTGGGTGGCTGTGAGGCCAGGGATTTGGAGCCATACTGCAGTGGGTGCTCTGAGCTGTTTCCCCGAGCCAGCTGCCCGCACTTCCTGGTTTTGTGATGTGCTGTGCTATTGGCAGCCCTGGTGTTTGTAAGATATTCAAAGAGTACACTTAAAAGGAGGAATAAGAAAGATTTAATATTTTTTGGCCTTTCTAGAATATATTGGCACATTGACGTACAAATTCCATTGACAATTTTAAACCAGCAGATATAGAACAGTTGGTTATTGACAGGAATACTCTAATATTCTGGGTGATGAACATAATATTTAATATATATTTTTAATATTAAGTATTAATCTTTTTTTTAAACATTAAAAAGTTGTTTTTAAGTAATCTCTACTCCCAGCGTGGGGCTCAAACTGACAACCCTGAGATTAAGAGTTGCATGCTCCACCGACCCAGCCAGCCAGGCTTCCCTTAACCATTAATATTCTTAATAGTTGTTAACTGATGTGGAAGAAAACGTTTAAAAATATGGAAATGGAAGGAAAGTCTAACAGTAAATGTATAGTGCATCATACCACTAATTGTTTAACAGTTTGGGAATTTTTATATCCAGAAATAATTCCTCTATTATAGCAATAATGCAACTTTTGCATATTTTACTGTGTTGTCAGAAAAAAGAGTGTACGTGAAGCAAATACAATATGTGCTGAGGTTGAGGATGCAGCATCGGGTAGGTTGCATTCCCTGTGGTGGAGGAATCCTGTGTCTGATGTGTTGTATTACAGAATCTGAAGCAGCCTCCTTTTGCTGTGTATATGTGTGTCAGATCATTCTGTTGTGCACCTTAAAAGTACACAATGTCATATGGCAGTGGTATCTCAATGAAACTGGGGGAAAGTCTTAATATTTTAGTGAATAAGTGAATTTTCTTAACATTAGGGCATACATGATTTTTAACTAGTAATTTCTATCATTCAGTGAACCTTTTTGATAATGCAGTGAAATTTAGTTTTTTATAAATAATGGTAGTTTAATTTGCTATAAGCTACTTCAGAATGAAACATACTTTCTACATTAGTCTTTTGGTTTTTAAGTTTTTCAATTTATTTTTTATTTTAAAGTTTATTTTGAGAGACTGTGCTTGCCTGTGGTGTGAGTGGGGGAGGGGCAGAGGGAGAGGGAGAATCCCAAGCAGCCTTCCTGCCATCAGCACAGAGCCTACACCATGTGATCATGACCTGAGCCAAGATCAAGAGTCGGTTGCTTAGGTCGCTTACGCAGCTTAGCCGGCTGAGCCACCCACGCGCCCTTATCGTAGTCTCTTGTAATGGTTGACTTCACTGTCTAAAATACTGCTGACTATATTAAAATATTAAAGTAAATTCTACAATTGTAGATATTAGCGTTTAGTGTAGTCTGTATTTGCCATGATGTAGTCCCAAAGTATATAGTTTTATTATGTAGTTTCTGTGTTAATACACATTCTATTTGGTGATACGTCTGTGTGTAGTCATGAAATTAAGACGTCTTGATGATTAATAGAGTGGTATAGTGTTGGAAACCTGGAAATTCATTGACTCCCACTGTATTGTTGCTTTTTTTATTAAAGATTTTTTAATGTTTATTTAATTTTGAGGGAGAGAGAGAATATGAGCAGGGCCGGGGCAGAGAGAGAGGGAGACACAGAATCTGAAGCAGGCTCCAGGCTCCAAGCTATCAGCACAGAGCCGGACACGGGGCTTGAACTCATGAACCACGAGATCATGACCTGAACTGAAGTCAGATGCTTAACCCACTGAGCCACCCAGGTGCGCCTGTTGTTGCTTTTTGATTTCCTTTTCTTGGGTGGAGTGTTTGTTTACGTTATCAAGATGAGTTTCAATCTTTAGATTATTTGGTTTTGGGTTCCTCAGTGCAAGGTTTTTTTGGGGGGAATATACTAATTTTATGGTTAACTGTAGTGCGGATGTGTTCTTGCTTCAAACAAGTAGATACTAAGCGTTCCTTTGTTTTAATGGACTCTGTTCCATTTAGGATGAAAAATTTTGTCTTTCTTAATTACTGAGAAATATTTTTGTTAGAATTTGAAACATGAAATGACCTCCAACGTTCTATTTAATGCCATCTTTGGTTGGTTTATGGGAAGTGACTTCTCAGAGAGAAAAGCAGAGAATATGCGTATGGAAATGGTCTGGCAAGGTAAACTTAGCGTAGTTACATCTGGTTGATGGCATTTCAGGTACAGAGACGTACAGATAAGAAAAAGCAAATCTTGGGGCGCCTGGGTGGCGCAGTCGGTTAAGCGTCCGACTTCAGCCAGGTCACGATCTTGCGGTCTGTGAGTTCGAGCCCCACGTCAGGCTCTGGGCTGATGGCTCGGAGCCTGGAGCCTGTTTCCGATTCTGTGTCTCCCTCTCTCTCTGCTCCTCCCCCGTTCATGCTCTGTCTCTCTCTGTCCCAAAAATAAATAAACGTTGAAAAAAAAATTTATAAAAAAAAAAGAAAAAGCAAATCTTTTGCAAATGGTGGTAATGAACAGATGAGAATGATAAAATGCATTTTTAGAAAATAAGATGCATGCATGTTAAAATACAGCATTATAAACTTTCCCCCTAGTGCAAGATAGTATTAGCCTTGCTCAAGCAAATTAGAAATTTTTATCAGTGCTGTTCCACTGTCAGATTCTGGCACTCAAACTGCTGGGGAAATTACCGTAATTGTTGTTACCGTAGAGGTGTATACCTCTCTTTATGATGTGAGGGTCTAGAAAATAAGTGAAAAGGTAGTTTATGTAAGAGAAAAATTTCACCTTTTTTATTCCACCAGTGTCTAATAACTTAGAAAAACAGCTACTGTTCCTTCTTTACCTTTTGTCTACTTCTCCATTGGTTAGGGGTCTGTTAAAAGTGTAAACAACAGAGGAGCCATTTAAATTTTTACCTGGCAGCTGTTTTTGCTTTAATCTTGTGAAGTAAGCATTGCTTTTAAAGAACAACTTACCACATTTGGGATTTTTTCCTAAATGTTCTTTATGATAGGAGACACTGTTTTGATTTGATTTTGAAAGTGCTTATATATACTCTTTGTGCTTCATTTCATCATTCTCTTATTCTTATGTGTGGTGCGCATATTAGAGTTTCTAGTTCAAGACCGTGTGGTGCTAAGTGAAGTTTTATGGAAAGCATGATGCATGGAAGGATCTGTTGGTAAACTGGGTGTCATCAGCATTGAAAAGTTAATGTTTGCGAGAGACAACTGAAAAGGCAAGCTACAAACTGGAAGAATAAGAATATTTGCAATCTAAGTATCTGCTGAAGGATTGATGTAGAATAAATGAAGAACTCTCAGAGTTCAATAGTACGAGAAAACGGTCCATTTAGAAAGTGAGCAAAAGATATGAACAGACATTTCAGATGGCATATAAGCAAATGAAAAAATATCCAGTGTTATTGACCGTGAGGGAAATGCAAATTTAGACCACACTAAATGATCACTACATACCTACTAGAGTAGCTATAAATAAATAAATAAATAAAATAAAATAAAATAAAATAAACAAACAAACAAACAAACAAATAAATAAATAAATAAAACACCAAATGCTGTCCAGGGATGTGGGGGAACGTTCTCTCTCATGTGATGTTGGTGGAAAGGTGAAATGGTACAGCCAATATAGAAAACAGTTTGTAATTTCTTACAAAACTGAATAGGCACTTACCTCACAACCCATCAAGTGCACATTTGGGCATTTATTTTAGAGAAATGAATCTTAAGTCTTTGTAAAAGTCTACATGCGAACGGTCAGAGTAGCTTTATTAGTAATAGCTGAAAACTGGAAGACAACCCAGGTATCCTTTTGTGGGTGAATCAACTGTGGTACATCCCTACCGTGGAGTAGACTTATCAGCGATACAAATAAACACACTGTTGATACACAGAACAACTTGGATGATCTCAAGGGAGTTATGCTGAATGAGGGGAAAGGAAAAGCTAATCTCAAAGGGTTACATACTGTACGATTCCATTTATGTGAAATTCTTTTTATTGTGATAAAAAACATAAATTTGACCATCTTAGCTATTTAAAAAATTTTTTTAATGATTATTTATCTTTGAGAGGGAGACAGAGCACAAGGAGGGGAGAGATAGGGACACACAGAATCGGAAGCAGGCTCCAAGTTCTGAGCTGTCAGCACAGAGCCCCACGAGGGGCTTGAACTTGTGAACTGGGAGATCATGACCTGAGCCAAAGTCAGACACTTAACCGACTGAGCCACCCGGGCGCCTCCCCCACTTAAAAAATTTTTTTTTAATGTTTAAAAGGGGAGGGGCAGAGAGAGAGGACCATCTTAACTATTTTTAAGTGTACAATTCAGTAATGTTAAGTGCATTCACATTGTTGTGGAACATCTCCAGAACTTGAAAAACTGAAGCTGTTTACCCATCAAACAACTGTCCCTCTCCCCTCCCCCTCCCCCCCTCCCCCCTCCAAACCATCATTTTGCTTTCCGTTTGTATGAGTTTGATAACTTTGCCTCCTGCAGATGGAGTCCTACAGTATTTGTCTTTTTCTGACTGGCTTATTCACTCAGTGTAACGCCCTAACGTTCACCCACATTGGAGCATGTGACAGGGTTCCTTCCTTTTTAAAGCTAGATAATGTTCCCTTGTTTGTGTCTGCCACGTTTTGTTTATCCCTTCATCCAAGATGCGCATCTGGGGCACCTCCTCCTCTGGGCTGTTGTGATTATTGCTGCCGTGAACATGGGTGTGCTGATGTCTCCTCAGAATCCTGCTTTCAGTTTTTCTGGCTGTAAATTCAGAAGTGGGATTGCTGGATCGTATGGTAGTTCTGTTTTTTTTTGTTTTTTTTTTTTTTTTTTAAGTAGAGTATTTTTAGAGCAGCTTTAGGTTCACAGCAAAATTGAGCAAACAGTACAGAGATTTCTCATACACCCCCAGCACTCCCGCCACATGGTTTCCCCCATCATGAACACCCCATGAGTGGTGACTGTGTTGCAGTTGGTGAGCCTACCCTGAGCAGTTGTGTCTTGTTTTGAGGAACTTCATATTTTGCACAGTGCTGGCATTAGTTCACCCTCCTGCCAGGAGTGCAGAAGCCTTGCGAATTCTTCCCACATCCTCGCCAGCACTTGTGATGACCCATTGTTGTTGTTGTTGTTGTTGTTGTTTGACTGTAGACGTCCCGATGGGTGTTAGGTGACAGCTCATGGTTTTCATATGCATTTGTCTGATGATTTGTGATGTTGAGCAACTTTTCATGTGCTCACCGCCCCTTTGAACAGTTGTCTTTGGAGAAATGTCTGTTCAAGTCCTTTACCCATTTTTGAATCAGATTATTTGATTTTTTTGTTGTTAAATTATAGGAGTTCCTTCATTAAAAGTTTTTTCAATGTTTACTTTTGGGAGGGGGCGGGTAGGGAGGGAGACAGAGTCTCAAGCAGGCTCCACGCTGTCAGTGCAGAGCCTGACCCAGTAGGGGTGGGGGGCTCGATCTCAGGAACTGTGAGATCAAGACCTGAGAGGAAATCAGGAGTTGGGTGCTCAACCAGGTGAGCCACCCAGGCGCCCTAAGGGTTCTTTTGAATGTGTGTGTGTTTTTTAAGTGGGCTCCACGCCCAACTTGAGGCTCAAACTCACCCCAAGATCAAGAGTCGCACGCACCACTGACTGAGCTAGCCAGGTGCCCCTGTCTGAGTTCTTTGTGTACTGTGGATATTAGCCCTTTATCTGGTGATACATACGATTTGGGAGCATTCTCTCCCTTCCGCAGGCTGCCTTCTCTCTCTGCTGTGTACTCTGATGCACAGTGGGTTTTGAGTTTGATGCTCTGTGTGTCTGCGTTTGCTTTTGTTTCCTCTGCTTTCGTGTGGTGTCATCAGCCTCCTGTGTGCTCTCCTAGTAGTTTTATAGTTTAGGTCTTAGGTTTAGATCTGTTAGCCATCTTGAGTTAACTTTTGGTGCACGGTGCAATGGAAGGGTTCAACTCCAATCCTGTGCACACGGACGTCCGGTTTTCCCGTCACCATTTGTTGGAGAGGCTGCCCGTTCCCACGTGAATGGTCTTGCTACCTGCGTAGGATTCTTGAAATGACACAGTTCTGGAGATGGAAAACAGACTTGTGGTTGTCAAGGGTTAGCGGCCGCCGTGGTGTGTGGCACGAGGGTCTCGGTGGCTGTGGCACAGTTTTGTGTCTCGTGGTGGTTACACAAACCTGCAGATGTGATAACATTGCACAGAGCTGTCTGCACAGCGAGTGATGAAATAAATCTAAATTAAGCGTGTGGACTGTGTTGCTGTCGATTGCTTCGGTTTGATGTCCCGTAGTGATGAGGCTACTGACATCCTGGGCAAAGCGTATCCAGGGCCTTTCTGTGCTGTTTTTGCCGTTGAAAGTATAGATCTGTATTTCAGAATAGATAGCTTTTAGAATGTCACCTGTAGCCAAAGCATTTTTACCAATCTTTTTTCATGTAGAGAACACCCGTTTTAAACTTACTTCGTCATTACAGACAACAACATAATTGTCACATTAACACTTCCAAGGAACAGGAAATTGAAAGAGACTGGTGTAGTTTGAGATAGAAATTCCATCTTACTTTTGAATAATCCTTTTGTAGACTTGTGCTGCCATTTGGAAAGTGAATGAAAGGATCAGCATAAAAGTTGATTTATTGAGCTCTTGTGTGCCGCTGCATGAGAAATGCAGAGACAATCTAGTACTCCTACCTTGAGGTGCTGTGTTTAGTAGAGGTTGATGGGCATGTAAACAAAAGTTCAGTGCATATGATGAGTGCACACAGATGTGTGGAAGGAATGGAAGGTAGCCCCGAGAAAGGAGGGAGTAATTATGGGGGAGGGGAGCACGTGAGGTCAGGGAAGGCTTCCTAGGAAAAGGACTATATTTGAGGACATCAGAATCTCTTAAGAGCATTAGGCTATATACTTTTAAGAGATCTTTGCATTTGGGGCACCTGGGTGGCTCAGTCAGTGAAGAGTCTGACCTCGGCTCGGGTCATGATCTCATGGTTGGTGAGTTTGAGCCCTGTGTTGGGCTCTGTGCGCTGACCCTGTGGACCCTGCTTGAGATTCTCTCCTCCGTCTCTCTGCCTGTACCCCATTTGCGTGTGTGCGCGCTCTCTCAAAATAAACTTGAAGAAAATCTTTGCGTTTGTCATGTAAAGACAATAGTAATTAGAATTAGTTGATACGATGGGCAGAAATGTAAAACAAATAGATGTTTCTGAGACAGCCAACCCTGTTGAAGATTTCCAAGCAGATAGTCTGAACACAATTTTTAAGGGATGGCGGCAATTTGTAATTTAAGAAGGACCTAAAATGTATGTATGTAAGATATATAAACTGATTCAAAAGAACGAGGAGGGCAGGAAGGAAAAAAATCAGTGAGTGCTTGTAATGTACTCTTCCTGATCCTAGGACTTTCCATGTGTGGTCACACTCAGTTCTCACAGCAAATCTTTGAAGTAGATGCTACCACCTTTTTGAGATAAGGAAATTGAGGTTTACATTCGATCTGGTAATTTCCCCCAGGCTAACCCTGATGGAACTGGGTGGCAGACATAGGGCTGTCTGCTGATGAAACCTGAGCCCTTTACCGATCAGCGGTTTCTTAGGACTTTTGACAATTTAATAAGAGTTAAAGACCTTTTCCTGAGAAAATTGTACATACACAAGTTGGGTATAATTTCAGAGAGTTTTCTGATCTCTTGAGTGAAGCTCATTTGTGTATATGTAATGCTGTCTCTTACATCCTTCATTCAACAAATTTGATACTGGTTTTGTTTTCGTGTGCTGTAGGGATGCCAAGTGAATACGGTATTGTTCTTTTGTTTCCAGTCACTTGTATTCTGTAGAAATCCCCTAAGAGGCATGCTTTAAAGTATCAGAGAAAGTCTAGGAATGGTTACTTCTTACCTGTCTGGTTCATGGGCGGTTTTGAGGAGTTGGTGGCATTTGTGCTTGACTTTAAGAGCATATGTAAACTTTGATCACATATCTAGGAACATATTTAACACTGAGGGAAAAGAACAAGCAAGACAGAAGGTTTGTACTGAAAACAATTCAATGTGGTTGGAGTATGTGATAAACTGAACTAGTGGGAAAACAATATTTGGAATGGTGGGTATTTGTGGAAAATCTTGAAAGTGTTGCAAGTGTAAAATTCTATTTGAGGAGGGGGGAAGTGGTATGATCAAAGTGCGTTGGACCTGTGCTTCTTAAGTTATCTGTGATGAAAGAGCAGCTTTTTTTTTTTAAGATTGTATTTTTTTAATATATATATATATTTAACGTTTATTTATTTTTGAGACAGAGAGAGAGCATGAACAGGGGAGGGGCAGAGAGAGAGGGAGACACAGAATCTGAAACGGGCTCCAGGCTCTGAGCTGTCAGCACAGAGCCCGACGCGGGGCCTGAACTCACAGACCGTGAGATCATGACCTGAGCCGAAGTCGGACACTTAACCGACTGAGCCACCCAGGCGCCCCTTAAGATTGTATTTTTAAGTAACCTGTACACCCAGCGTGAGCCTCAAACTTAGAACCCCGAAACTGAGAGTCCCATGTTCCACCAACTGAGCCAGCCAGACACCCTGAAAGACCCACTTAAAAAAGTTCTAATTAATTATGTAATGATACTTAGAAAAACAATAAAAAATGAATTAGAGAGAAATTAAAGAGACGTAAATTTGAGCCTACTTTATAATACTAGGTTCATATGCAGTGACTGCATGAGTTTCTAAATGCTTGCTTGGCATCACGTGTCACGGACCAGTAACGGTTTTCTGGATCAGCGCCAGTTAATGGAGCATATTTTGAGTCTCACTGCTCTGGACAGGGTGGAGAATGACATTTAGATGATGTTCTCTCCATGAGGACAGAGATTATTCAAGTATAATTCACATGCAGTGTTACACTTCGGTCGTAGGATACTGTGATTCGGCAATTCTATGCGTTTCTCAGTTGCCCATTGTGCTCATCATGACAAGCGTGCCCTCGGTCCCCTTCACCTGTTTCCCCATCCCACCACCGAGGACAGAGGGTTTTGTTTTTGATTTTGACATCACAGATGCCTTAGAAAGGTGATTGAAACATAGCATAGCAGGCAACCAATAAATTATTGAATGGATTAGAACTACCTTACTGGGTCCCTGCCCCGCCCCCCCTGCCCCCCGCCCCCCTCCCCTCCGCCCCAGGACTTCAGGACATGTGAACTAAATCTTTTAAGATAGGAAGCAAA
This sequence comes from Prionailurus viverrinus, assembly GCF_022837055.1. Lineage (NCBI taxonomy): Eukaryota > Metazoa > Chordata > Mammalia > Carnivora > Felidae > Prionailurus > Prionailurus viverrinus. The sequence goes on along the minus strand of NC_062574.1, from coordinate 508,376 downwards.
ACAATTGGAATGCTTCCATTTAGTAAACAATTCTTTCTGTATGCCTGGCCCTGGGGTTACAGGACACAATCCCTGGCTTCCCTATCTAGTGGGGAAGGCAGAGATTTATAGACAAATATTGGTTAATAGACATTGTTGCCCTTTTTACAGGTATAGCTTTGACCAAATGACTTTTGTTGGAATGCCTTCCGGGCCTCAGCAAGGTCCTAATTTTTTTTCTCAAAGCAGTTTCTTTAATGGACAGTTCTACCTACTGTGGCTGTGGTTTTCCCAACTCTATAAATTGCCACAAAAACGAAGGTGTCCTTTCCACCACCACCCCTGGCTTTTGGCTTTTCTGTTTGCTTTTTTTTTTTTTTTTTTTTTTTTTTTTTTAAGTCTTTAAAGTTTCTCTCTGGTCCTTTACCTTAGCCACCTTAGGCTCCCTACCCAGGTGGCTGACCACATTTTCCAGAAGAGGAAACTTAAGTTTGGCTTATTCGCAATAGCAAAACCGAGACAATTAGATTTCTTTAATCTCTGAGGCTGTCTTTAATAGTATTTAAATTAGATCGACGTAGAGAATATACCAATGGGTTGATCTGGTTAGTCCTTCCTTACTTAAGTCCTAAGGTGTCTTTGGGGTCACATGTTCCTTTGATTTTCCTTTCTGAGGGTGAGTCAAATGTATTTAGAATAAATCTTTGGTGACCCAAGTCAAGACATTCTAGAGGAAAATGGCATATGTATGGTTTAAAATAGTTTTACTAATTACAGATAAACATGATTATTGTAGGTTTGAAAAAGATAAAGCATATGTAATGTAAATATCCGCCATCCCTTTGAAGCCTCTGTTAACATTTGATTCTTTTTCTTTTTGTTGTATTTTGCTTTTTTTAGGAAACTGAAATTCTGGAAGGAAGGTCCTTTAGTGTTAAGAGATTCAGTGAAAATCTTAGTCTTTGGAGTTGAGTTCATTAAGCTTCCGGTTATATACTCATTCTCTTTCGGGAACGTAGCCCAGGATCCAGAAGCTGTTTTTCCAGATCCGTTTAGCAAGTAAATGGCAGAAATAGGTTTCCACCCAGGTCACCTTATTCCTAAGACTGTGCTAGTTATAGAATGGTTTGCTGCTTGTTAGACTGTGGGAACTTGGCGACTTCTGGAAGGGGAGCTACTGTTGCTCATGGCCTCACCTGATGTTTTGGGTTTGTCTATTTCTCATCTGTGCTGGAGCATTCTGAAACTAAAGTATCTATTTGAGGGCTTATGTAGAGAGGGATGTTATTCTGAGACCTTCCTTAATACTCTTTTGCCCGAGGTTAAGTAGAGGATGATGTGTGTATTTTTATTTAACAGTGCATAGGACAGTTTATATTGTCATCATTAGAAGTCCGGGACTTCATAACATCTTTTTACAAACGGCTGTGAACATTTATGGTGTGGTCGTTCCCCTGAGAAATCTTGTATTTTTCAGTGTCCTCCCTGGTTGTTTCTATCTCTCCCTTAGGACTATACTCTTGCTGCTGCTTCTACCCTTAGCATTTGCTGGGTGGAACAGAACCAAACTGCCATCCCGTTGGTTTATATTTAACTCTTGCAGGTGCACTGGTGGCCTGGGTGAGAGCTCTGTACTTCCTGCTGCTCTCTTTGAGGTGCAAGGCATATGGTGTGTGGCTGTTGGGGAAGCAATACCATTGTGATAAGCTTTTTTTTTTTTTTTAACTTTTAATTTTAGAACAGTTGTAGATTTATTAGAAAAAGCACAAAGATAGCATAGAGAGTTCCTATATATTCTGTACCCAGTTTCCTCTGTTTGCTAACATCTCACGTCAGTATGGCACATGTGTTACAATTAATGAGCCAGTACTTTTACAGTATTACTGTTACTTAAAAAAAATTTTTTTTAAGGTTTATTTATTTTTGAGAGAGAGCGCGTGACCAGGGGAGGGGCAGAGAGAGGGAGACACAGAATCCGAAGCGGGCTCCAGGCTCCCAGCTGTGAGCACAGAGCCCGACACGGGGCTGGAACCCACGAACCGTGAGATGGTGACCTGAGCGGAAGTCGGACGCTCAACCAACTGAGCCACCAGGCGCCCCATTTTTACATTCGTGTTAACTAAAGTTCATACTTGAGGTTTTCGTAGTTTTTACCTGCCTTCCACTTCTGTGTCCCAGGAGCCCATCTGGGACACCACATTGTGTCTATTGTCCTGTCTTCCTAGTCTGCTTTGTTGGGTGAGTTTTCTGTTGGCAGAGTTTTATGGTTTTTCATGGCTTTTCTAGTTTTCAGGAATACTGATTAGGTAAACTGTGGACTGTCTCTCAGATTGGGTTTGTCTAATGTTTTTCTCAGGATTAGACTGGGGGTATGGGTTTTCAGAAAGAATACCGCAGAGGTGAAGTTCCCTCCGCATCACGTTGACCAGTGGCCCTTAATTACCACACGACGGCATCGGTCGTGTGAACTTTGGCCACATGGTTGAGGCAGTGTTGGTCAGGTTTCTCTACTGTAAAGTGAGTTTTCCCCCTTTTCTGTCCTTTTCTTTGTAAGCTAGGTCCAGCCCCCACTCATGTGGGAAGGAGGGACTAGGCCCCACCTCCCCTCGGGGAGAGTCTTTACTTAACATTATTTGGAATTCCTCTGTAAGGAAGGCTTGTCACTTCTCCCCTATTTATTTGTTTATTCAGTGATTTATTGTGCATAGACTTTTTAAAAAATTTTAAGTAGGCTCCGTGCCCAACATGGGGCTTGAACTGAATACCCTGAGATCAAGAGTTACGTGCTCTAGTGACTGAGCCGGCCAGGAGCTCCACAGGCTTGTGTGCTGTATTTTTTACTTTGGGTTAAAATTTGTATTAGTAGAGTTCTCCAGAGAAACAGAACCCGGAAGGATGGAGATACACATATGTGGTATATATGTACGTGTATGTCGTACTTATGAATCATGGTGCGTGATTGTAGACGCTGACAAGCCCAGAATCGGTAGGGGAGCTGGCAGGCTGGAGCTCTAGGGAAGGCTTCATGTTGCAGTTCAACTCTGAAGGCAGTGTGTCGGCAGAATTTCCTTTTGGGGGAGGTTGGTCTTTGAAAAATTAAGGCCTTCAACTGATTGGATGAGGCCCACTCACCTTATGGAGGGTAATCCGCTTTACTCGAAATTTACCGATTTAAATTATGATCTTGTCTGAAAAATACCTCCACAGAGACATCTGGAGTGCCGCTTGACCAGGTGCCTGGGTTCTGCGGCCTGTTCAGCTGGACACCTACAGTTAACCGCCGCCTGCTTTGTTCCTTTCTTCCATCGTGCATGCTGTTCCTCAGCTTCTCCGGCTCTGGTCGTTGAGAGTTCTTCGAGCGTGGCCCCAGTGTTCCTTTGACAGGCGTTCATCCTTTCAAGTTTTGAGCTCTCCCTTGTTTTCTGATGACTAGAGAATGCCAGACCTGTCTTGTATTTTCTCTGTTCCGGCCCTAGGATCGGCTGGTTTTCCAAGAACTTGAAATGTGGTATCTAGAAACCAAGATCTGGGCATTGGAAGTGCTTGTGCCACTGGAATGTCACTACTTTGTGGGACGCTTACACTCTCCCAGGCCTGCATGCGTCCGTAACGTTGTGTAATCCATCTGTCTGTACAGTAAGCGACACCTCGGTTCCTCCCGGGGTTTCGGACTCTGATGCAGGTACTGGTGTTGATTCTCGCCTTCCCTTCTTGTTTTTCTGTAACTTACCTCTCTGACAGTGAGAAACGGCTCCCACCGGGTGTTTAAAAGTGGTTTCAGAATTGCTGAGCCAGACCCTTGTTGGAAACAGATTTACAGCCAGAGTACAGCAGTTAGGAGAGTTCCTTCTGTGCCTGCCTTCTCGGTTCTAGGCAGAACATGGGATTTCCAGCGTTAACTTCGGCAGCTCCTTTTCCCTGAAACCCATCAGTAAGGTTTTGTCATACATTTTTTTTCCTTTCTTTTCTTTTTTTTTTTTATAAATAAGCCTTTTTAATTGATTTTTTAATGTTTATTTTTGAGAGAGAGACAGAGTGCAAGCTGGGGAGGGGCAGAGAGAGAGAGGGAGACACAGAAGCTGAAACAGGCTCCATGCTCTGAGCCATCAGCCCAGAGCCCGACGCGGGGCTCGAACCCATGGACCGCGAGATCGTGACCTGAGCCGAAGTTGGACGCTTAACCGACTGAGCCACCCAGGCGCCCCTTGTCATACATTTGTGATACAGTCAGTCATTTGTCATAGTCTTCATTCCAGCCTCGTTGATTTTTTGAAATTTATTTGCATATATTGCAGTTCATCCTGTGGGCTTTGGCAAGTGCGTGAGGTTGTGTGTCCACCACTGCCGGACCCTATAGAATAGTTGCATCGCCTACAGTTCCCCTGCGTGTCCCCTGTTGCAGCCAGTCCCTCCCTGCCCCACCAGTCCTGGCAGCCACCTGTCTGGTTTCTGTCTCTATAGTTTTGCCTTTTCCAGAATAACATACATAGCTCTTAGGTTCTGGCTCCTTTCACTGAGCAATATGCATTTAAAATCTGTCCACGTTGCTGCATGGATCAGTGGTCTGTTCCTTTTTATCACTAAGTAGTATTCCCTTGTGTACCTTCTGCCGTATACATTCCATTGTACCACGGTTAGGGTATCTTTTCCCAGTTGAAGGATATCTTGGCATCTTGGTGTTTCCAGTTTTTAATGATTATGAATAAAGCTGTTGAAAACATTCGTGGACAGGTTTTTGTGTGAACGTGTTTTCAGTTCACTTGTATAAATACCTAGGCGTGTGAATGTGGATTGCATGGTAAGACTATGTTTAACTTGATAAGAAACTGCCAAATTATCTTCTTTTTAAATTTTTTTTAATGTTTATTAGTTTTGAGAGAGAGAGAGAGACAGCTCAAGAGTTGAGGGGCAGAGAGAGAGGGAGACAGAGAATCTGAAGCAGGCTCCAGGCTCTGAGCCGTCAGCACAGAGCCCGACGCGGGACTCGAACCCTTGAACTGCGGACCGTGAGATGATGAGCCAAAGTCTGACGCTCAGCCGACTGAGCCACCCAGGCGCCCTCCACGTTGTCTTCTCAGGTGGCTGTACTGCACATTTTATTTTAAACACATTACTGTCTTAGTGCATTATTCTTAATCTTGATTTTTCACTTAAAACAGTGTAGCCATCTTTATGTATTTGCACACACAGACTTAACATTGTTCTTTGAAACCTACACAGTATTCTACTGTATGGCTAAAACATAATTCTCTTTTTTTTTTCAATAAATTTATTCATTTATTCAACATATTATTTTAACATTACATGTCCTACACTATTTATTTTTTCTTTGAATTTTATTTATTTATTTATTTATTTATTTATTTATTTATTTATTTATTTAATCTTCATTTACTTTTGAGAGAGACAGAGACAGAATGTGAGTGGGTTAGGGGCAGAGAGAGAGGGAGACACAGATCTGAAGCAGGCTCCAGGCTCTGAGCTGTCAGCACAGAGCCCGATGCAGGGATCGAACTCACGAGTTGTGAGATCATGACCCGAGCTGAGCCACCCAAGCGCCCCTATGTTTATTTTTATTTTTATTTAATTTTTAAAATTTACATCCAGATTAGCATACAGTGCAACAGTGATTTCAGGAGTAGATTCCTTAATGCCCCTCCCCCACCTAGCCCATCCCCCCTCCCACAACCCCTCCAGTAACCCTCTGTTTGTTGTCCATATTTACGAGTCTCTTATGTTTTGTCCCCTTCCCTGTTTTTATATTGTTTTTTGTTTCCCTTCCCTTGTGTTCATCTGTTTTGTCTCTTACAGTCCTCATATGAGTGAAATCATATGATACTTGTCTTTCTCTGACTGATTTTACTTAGCATAATAACTTCCAGTTCCATCCACATAGTTGCAAATGGCAAGATTTCATTCTTTTTTGATTGCCGAGTAATACCTCATTGTGTGTGTGTGTGTGTATATATATATATATATATATATATATGTATATATATATATATATATATATGTATATATATATATATATATATATATATACACATACACACACCACATCTTCTTTATCCATTCATCCATCGGTGGACATTTGGGCTCTTTCCATACTTTGGCTATTGTCGGTAGTGCTGCTATAAACATGGGGGTGCCTGTGTCCCTTCGAAACAGCACACCTGTAGCCCTTGGATAAACGCCTAGTAGTGCAGTTGCTGGGTCGTAGGGTAGTTCTGTTTTTAGTTTTTTGAGGAACCATACTGTTTTCCGGAGTGGCTGCACCAGCTTGCATTCCCACATAATTCTTTTTATTAAAACAATTCTTTAAATTATGAAAGTGGTGCATATTCATGGCAAAAAATGTAAGTTCTACTGAAGAGAATAGAATGAAAAGTTAAGTCTCTTACCCACACCCTCCTTTTCCCACTCTCCAGAGGGAATCAAAGAGTTCATGTGCATGGTTACCACTATAATTTACATGCTACCTTTTAATTCGTGAGTTTATTTAACTTCTTATTGTGAAAGATAAAGATTTTAGTGTAATGACATCCTTTCCTAATTCTTACCACATATTTGTAGCTTTTCTGGTTGTCTTTATTTTTGTTAATGAAGTGATTTATCAACCTTACATAGGAGTCCCTGCTATATAAAAGGTAAATTAGCTCATTTCCCCTTCAGTGATTTCTCCCCCCTCCTACAGATTTTGCTAATTATATTATTTTTTATATTGTCAAGGTTTATAATATTTATATTCTCTTTATAACTGAAGTGGTCTTCAGGGCTTGTCTAGTCTCAAAAAAGGAAAACCAGAAAACAGCATTTATATGGTTGCTACTGTAATACCACGTAATGATTTTGGACCTAAAGAGGAAGTATAATTCTCATCACTGAAACTTTGTTGGCGGAGAATCTCTAAGCCCCCAAATCTTTCTTCCTTCTGCCCCCACCCACCTCCCATTTCTCTCCTTGTTATAGTATTTCTTAATTTTATGACGAGTGGGTGGCAGTTGTGAGTCCTTGCGTATTGAAGAATGCCTTTATTTTGTCCTAACATTTGATTGTTAGTTTTTTTGGGAATTGAATTCTGGCTTCAACATCTTTTCCTCACAGAACTTGGATGTCATTGTCCCATTGGCTGTGGCGCCCAGAATTCCTCAGGAGCAGATAGTAAGAGAAGAGCGACTCATGTCAGTCTAATTTTTGTTCCTGTGTAGACACTGTTTTGAAGTTCAGAGAGTTTTCTTTATACTTGGGAGTTAGAAAGTTTTACTTTTCCATGTGTGTCTCTTAAGTACAACATTTTTTTCATTCATTGTTTTAGTCTCTACATGGGCTCTTTTGGGTTACAGGCTTAGTTAGGTCTGTCTTTAGCTCAAAAGTTTCCTTCTTTCACTTTTTTGTCGTCTGGATTCTCCAGCATTGTCTTTGGAGCTTCTACTGCTCGGGTGTTTGAACTCCCTAATCTCTTTTCTTTGCCCCTTTATTTTCATATTGGCTATTTTCTATCTCTTGTTAATATATTTTGGAGATTTTCTCTCCTTTTTTGCCATATTAGTAACTTGGTTTTATAATTTGGTTTGGTCACTTAATGTTTTATTTGGCAATTATATTTCTAATTTCCAAGAACTTACTCTCTCCCTTTTTCCCCTAGAACCTTATTTACTTCTTTATTTTTAAGAGTGGGGGAGGGGCAGAGGGAGAGAGAGAATGTATTAAGAAGGCTCCACGCCCAGTGCTGAGCCTGGATGGTGGGCTTGATCTCATGACACTGAGATCATGACCTGAGCCAAAATCAAGACTCGGACGCTTAACTGACTGAGCCACCCAGGCGCCCCAGAAGTTTATTTTTTAAAACAGATTTATTGAGGTTTAATTTGCCTACCATAAAATCTCCTTGGTTTAGGTGTATAATTGTGTGCTTTTTGTACATTTAGAGTTGCATCTATCATCACAGTGTCATTTTAGAACATTTCCATCACCTCAGAAAGAACCCTTGTACCTGTGAGCAGTCACTTTGCCAGCCTCAGTCAACCACTGGTTTACTCTTTGTCCCCATGAACTTGCCTTTTCTGGACATCTCCTAGAAATGTGTCTGGCTTCTTTCACTTGGCATATTATTTTTTAGGTTGATCTATGCTGTAGTACATTACATCTGTTCTAGCATTTGTGGAAAACACTGTAATTTTGCTCTGAATTATCGTAGAATTTTGTTGGAAATCTGTTGAGCAACCTGTCGTGCAGGTCTCTGTAGGGCGCTGCATTCTGTTAAACCCGTCTGTGTGTCTGTCCTCCAGCCTGTGTCAGAGTCTCTGGACTGTTGTTATGTAGTAAGTCTCGAAATTACATAGTATAAGTCCTTCAACTTTGTTTTCCCTTTTAAAGATTGTTTTTGCTTTTTGAGGTCTTTTCAAGTCAGTTTGAGGATTTCCAAAAAAAGCCTGCTATGATTTTGAGTGGAGTTACAGTGAATTTGTAGACTGATTTGAGGAGAATGAACATTCTTAACAGTATTGAGTCTTCTGTTCTGTGAACATGGCATACCTCTCCATTTTTTTATGTCTTTTTACATTTTAGCAAAGTTTGTTGGTTCCTTTGTGTAGGTTTTACACCTGTTTTATTGAATGTATCCATCAGTATTTCATGTTTTTAAACACATTTTATTTAAATCCACGTTTGTTAACATATAATGTATAACAGTGGTTTCAAGAGTAGAATTTAGGGATTCATCACTTACAGGTAATACCCGGTGCTCATCCCAACTAGTGCTCTCCTCAGTACCCATAACCGATTTTAGCCCATCTTTCCACCCAACACCCCACCAGCAACTCTCAGTTTCTTCTCTGCATTTAAGAGTCTTATGGTTTGCCTCCCTCTCTGTTTTTATCTTATTTTCCCTTCCCTTCCCCTATGTTCATTTGTTTGGTTTCTTAAATTCCACATGAGTGAAATTAGGTATTTATCTTTCTCTGACTTATTTTGCTTAGCATAATACACTCTAGTTCCATCCACATTGTTGCAAATGGAAAGATTTCATTATTTAAAAAAAATTTTTTTTTAAATGTTTATTTTTTTTTTTTAAATTTTTTTTTTCAACGTTTATTTATTTTTGGGACAGAGAGAGACAGAGCATGAATGGGGGAGGGGCAGAGAGAGAGGGAGACACAGAATCGGAAACAGGCTCCAGGCTCTGAGCCATCAGCCCAGAGCCTGACGCGGGGCTCGAACTCATGGACCGTGAGATCGTGACCTGGCTGAAGTCGGACGCTTAACCGACTGCGCCACCCAGGCGCCCCTTTAAATGTTTATTTTTGAGAGACAGCATGAGTGGGGGAGGGGTAGAGAGAGAAGGAGACACAGAATCCGAAACAGGCTCCAGGCTCTGAGCTGTCAGCACAGAGCTCAACACGGGGCTCGAACCCATGAACTGTGAGATCATGACCTGAGCTAAAGTCGGAAATTTAATCCACTGAGCCACCCAGGTGCCCCAAGATTTCATTCTTTTTGATCACTGAGTAATATTCCACTGTGTGTATGTATGTACACACATATACATACATATGTGTATATATATATATACACATATACATACATATGTGTATATATATATATATATATACACACACATACATGTATACACACACACCTTATACATACACACACATATATATACTGTATATATATACATACACACCACATCTTCCTTATCCATTTATCAGTCAATGGATATTTGGGCTCTTTCCATAGTTTGGCTATTCTTGATAGTGCTGCTATAAAGATTGGGGTGCATGTGCCCTTTTGAATCAGTACTTTTGTATCCTTGGGATAAATACCTAGTAGTGTAATTGCTGAGTCATAGGGTAGCTTTATTTTTAACTTTTTGAGGAACCTCCATACTGTTTCCAGAGTGGCTACACCAGTTTCCATTCTCACCAGCAGTGCAAAAGTGTTCCCCTTTCTACTTATCCTTGCCCACATCTGTTGTTGCCTGAGTTGTTAATGTTAGCCATTCTCACAGGTGTAAGGTGGTGTCTCATTGTGGTTTTCATTTGTATTTCCCTGATGATGAGTGATATTGGGCATCTTTTCATGTGTCTGTTAGCCATCTTGGTGTTGTCTTTTGAGAAGTGTCTGTTCATGTCTCTTGCCCATTTCTTCACCTGAAGAAGTATGTTTTTGGGGTGTTGAGTTTGATAAGTTCTTTATGGATTTTGGATACCAACTCTTTAACCTATATGTCATTTGTAAATATCTTCTCGCATTCTGTTGGTTACCTTTTAGTTTTGCTGATTGTTTCCTTCACTGTGCAGAAGCTTTTTATCTTTATGAAGTCCTAGTAGTTGATTTTTGCTTTTGTATCCCTTGCCTCTGGAGACATGTTTAGTAAGAAGTTGCTGTGGCATGGGTTAAAGAGATCATTTTTGAAAATGTTGTCATAATTTAAATCATAAAAATTTTATTTTCCAATTCTTGCTTATGTATATGTATAGAAATAAAATATTTTTTTGTATTTTGACCTTGTATTGTGCAGTCTGGCTAAACTGAGTTAACTTTTTTTTTTTTAATTTTTTTTAACATTTATTTTCGAGACAGGGAGAGACAGAGCATGAACAGGGGAGGGTCAGAGAGAGGGAGACACAGAATATGAAGCAGGCTCCAGGCTCTGAGCTGTCAGCACAGAGCCTGACGCGGGGCTAGAACCGCAAGATCATGACCTGAGCTGAAGTCGGCCGCCTAACCCACTGAGCCACCCAGGCGCCCCCAAGTTAACTTTTTGTACATTTTCTGTAGTATTTTCTGCATACACAGCGGTCTGCAAATAAACACAATTTTTGATTTGTGCACCTTTATTTTATTTTTCTTGTTACATTGGCTGTGATCTGCAGTACAGTGTTGCATACAAGTGGTGTAGTGATTTCTTCTTGGTTTCACCTTTCTGAATCCGGATAGCGGTTGCTGTACTGTTCTTGAACTCTTAGCTCCAGCGGCTGTTGGTGGGTCAGTTCTGTGTTTCTCTGGTTGTCTTCCTGGAGGTTCTTTCTCTAACTTATTCCTTTAGCCCTTCTAGTAACTTTGTAAGCATCCAGTTCCTCATTAAATTCCTTCTCCTTAAAACACCTAATCTGTTTCTGCTCTGAACTTTGACTGATACACTTTAATTTACCATATGGATCATTCTTAGGGCTCTTGGGAGACTATTTCTTTATGAGTAGAGTAATAATTAACATTAGGGTAACAAAAATGTGTTCTGGCCAGTGTCCTTTTTAATGGTTCCCTCGTGATCTGATGATACCACTTTTGAGTGGACTACATAGAAGCATTTTCTCTCTCCAGAATGGGAAGACGGCCTTATGATGAAGATGATGTGGTTATATTATCTCAGAGTGGTTTAAATAAATTACAGTGGCCCTGCCATTTAATTAAGCTGCTTCTTTCAGCCCCTTGGTGCTCTTTTTACAAATAGTTTAGTTTGGAGAGTACAGCAGAAAGTAACACTGCTCAAAGTCAGACGTTCTGTGAATGCTTTATTATGTATTTGGAAATGTTAAAAGTGGCATTAGGATTTAACTGCCTTGACAGTGTTCTCAGCTGGTACCTGAGCCACACTGTATGGGGTAGAAGTTTGGTCATTTGTGTATCAGGAGATGGTAAAATTGCCGAGGCTGATTCACTTCATCAGAGGTAGCCTCGCTCTTCAGGGACGTATTTGGGCGCTGACCTGAAGTGCAGTTGACCCTTGAACAGTTCAGGGGTTAGGGGGGCCCACCCCCTGCACAGTTGAAAATCTTCTTGTGACTTTTGACTCCCCCAAAACTTAACTAGTAACAGCCTGTTGTTTACTGGAAGCCTTACTGACAACATAAATAGTCAGTTAGCACATGTTTTGTGTGTTGTATGTATTATATACTGTATTCTGACAACAGAGTAGGCTAGAGAAAAGAAAATGTCACTAAGAAAATCGTAAGAGGGATACCATGTGACTCTTGATCTTGGAGTTGTGAGTTTAAGCCCCGTGTTGGGTAAAGAGATTACTTAAAAATAAGATATTTTAAAAAATTATAAGAGAAAATACACTTACAGAACTGGAGTTTCCCAAAAGTCTCCAAAAAAATTTCCAGGTATATTTATTGAAGAAAAATCTATGTCTGTGTGGACCTGCACAGCTCAAACCCCTGCTGTTCAAGGGTCAGCTGTGCTGTTGGGTGTGGAAGACCTCGGAGAAAACTGCCTTTTTTTGCCCCACTCCCCGCCCCACCCCACCTGGTTCCCTGAGAAGCTGCTGCTTGTAGGAAGTGTGTCTGCTGGGCAGGAAGACAGACACGTGTAATGGCCATAAAATGTGAGGGTCGTACAGCAGGAGGAGGTGGGGAAGCATCACTGTGGAGGCGATGGCTGAGTCTAAGAGTAATCGGTAGGAACCGGCCAGATGTTTGAAGATGCCAGGACTTTGGAGGCATCTGAGAGTCCAGAGTGTTGGGGGCGATGGTGGATGTCCGGCAAGAGTGTTAAACCATCGTAGGTGATCGCTGGGACAGTCTGTGCTGGGGTTTCCCTCTATTGTCCACACAGAGGGTGCGAAACTGCACTCCGGGTATCTGGCCAGCGAGTGCAGTCAGAGATCAGTTGCTACCACACTCAATTAATTCTACTTGGATTAAACTCTCTTTTTGACAACTGACTAAGGGCTCTGCCGTCCACCCTTCTAGAGGCCTTGGATAGACATTGTAGTCTGGAATCCCTCGAAATTGTATTCAAAATTGTGCGTTTGGTGAAGGGAGGGGAGGCTCTGTCTCTTGATTTAGATTTTCATAGGGGTTTGAAACCACCTACCTGCTGAACTCCCTTAACTCCCCCTGCCCCCAGAGAGAGCTGCACACCTCCCCTATGTGGAGGGGTCTTTACTGAATTGTACTTTGGATGCCGTCACTGCTGTCTCCACCTATGGAGGTGTGCTGACAGCTTGGAGCCTGGACCCTGCTTCAGATTCTGGGTCTCCCTCTCTCTCTGCCTGCCCCCCCCTCAAAAATAAGAAACATGAAGAAAAAGGGGGGGTACCTTCAGGATTAAATTCACTCTTATTGTTAGCAATGCAAATAAATCCCTTTAATCTGTCAGATAATTTTTTTTTAAATCTCAGTGGCATTCAGTTTGCCTATCTGATCATACTTCCTTTTTCATATAAGCTGTTAGAAATCTTGAGTACGATGAACTAGTCATTCATCAAAAGTAAGCACCCAGTAGCTTAGAGCTGAAATTGTAGGCTGTTAACTCTGTGAATGTAGACGATTCATAGGCATTTTTGATGCATTTTCATAATGTCCATATTTTTGATTCCATTAAATGTCCCTCATTGTCTCTCTTTTTCTCATGTAATTTATTTTGTATTTTATGTATCTCTGTAATGCATACTATACTTGGGGGCAAGGTAGGATATTTAAAAATAAACCTTAAGCCATCTGTGTTTAGAGATTTCCCCTTTGGAAAAATGTTTTTTTTTGTTATGTACTCCTTTTCCTATGTAACACATACTTTTTACTTGGGACTTTTCTTTTTCCTATCTCTGCTTAGAAAAATACACTCACCCTTTATGGTAAAGGACTAGTTTAAATGCTTTTGCTGCTTAGATGTCTTATCCAATACCCTGACCCTTGCAAAGTAGTTTTCAAGTCTGTTGGCATTGAGAATATGTCTAGATTAGGGCCTGACATTTTTAGTGAACTTCTTCCCTCTCTATGCAGTATTTTTTTTTTAATGTTTATTTATTTTTGAGAGAGAGAGAGAGAGAGAGAGATAATGCAAGCAGGGGAGGGGCAGAGAGAGAATCCGAACCAAGTAGGTTCCAGGTTCTGAGCTGTCAGCAGAGTCCCACGCGGGGTTCAAACTCATGAACTGTGAGGTCATGACCTGAGCCAAAGTCGGACGCTCAACCGACTGAGCCACCCAGGCGCCCTGTGATGTAGTGTTTTTTTTTTTTTAATCCTTAAGGCATTTATCATTTTGTGCTTGGCTATGATTTTTATATACGTGTTTGCCCTCACCCCTTCGTGTGATCTTAACTGGTCAGTCCAGTATTAGTATCCTATTTTGTAATTCCCATCCCCTCCTCCTTCCTCAGTTGTGTGTAATCTTTGTGGTGATTCTCTTAAGACACTTGACAGGATGGCTCCTGGGAGCCAGTGGAGGCCTGGATGCACACGCAGGTGAACAGTTGTAATCGTAGTGGTGATTTGGTTGGTTCATATTAGTCATGGTGGATATTTACTGGTTTGCATCAGGGTTCCTGAACTTGATCAGAGTCCCAAAAATAGTCCCTTGGTTGAAGCCATTGCTGTATATACTAAGTTTGTAGGAATCACAGAAATTGAATAACCATTAGGTTGGTTGATAAAATCAGAATTTAGAGTTTTCTGTAGTTGGGCAGAAAATTTGCTGAAACAGCAATAGTAGTTATTTGTCTTTAAAAAATTGCCAGCATGAGGTCAGGGAGACCCAGGTTAGCAGTAGGCAGCTTGTGAGAAAAAGACCTCTATCGATCACTTTTTACATTAGAATGGGCTAGGTCATGTAGTGGTTAAACTCACATATGCGCACACGTACACACGCCTAAAGTCCCAGTGGCTTAAAATACAGAGGTATTTTCGGTATTTTATTTGTCATTGGCTCAGGTTGGCAGAGGTCTCTGCTCACGAGGGTGCTCCGTAAGAGTGCCGCTCGCACATTGCCAGAGGAAGGCCCTGTTTTTGTGGAGGCTCTTCCACCCAGGAGGAGTAAAAGCTCTGGCCAGAAGTGAATGGATGCACTCCCACTTACAAGTCATTGGCCAAATGTAGTCACATGGTGCCTCCCCAATCACAAGGGGGCTCGGAAATGTACCCTTAACTGTGCCTGCCAGCCACACTGACGACTGCTCCATCCTGTTCTAGCACGTGACTGGCTGGTTCAGCTGTACTGAACGCTCGGTACCATTCTGTTCAGTGGATGGGCCCCTGCTAACTTTGCATCTAGAGAGGGAGTTCCTTACAGATGGTGTTACGACTCGACGGTCTTTTGTTTTGGATTTCTACAGTTGTGTTTGCTTCCTCATTGATACCTTTTTTTCTGAAGCATCTTTATTATTTTCCTCCGTTTCTCCTTTCTTGACTCCTTTTGAGAGTACAAGTTGTATAAATGAGGCTGCACTGTCTTACCTGCTTTGAGGGACCATGAAATCGACTCTCTAATCCATATATTTAGGGTTGTTTTGGTTTAGGTCTGGATACAACGTTTATACTTGTTGACTAGCGTTAATATTTGATGTTCATTGGGTTAGTATCAAGAGTGATCTGCATGTAAAGCCTTCTTCTAAGATGAGAACTAATACTGGTCTTCACAGATTGGTGGCAGTAGATGCTATTTGTATTTTAAAGGAGGTACGCTCATTTTTATGAGGATCAGAGTTGTAAGTTACATGGCAATTTTGAATACTGTGCTAAACTCTCCTGTTGGCCGTCCTGATGTGAAACTAGTTTGAGGAGTGCAGTCCTGAATTTTTCAGTACCGTGTTTTCAAATTAGCAGAAACCATCTTTTTTTTTTTTTTTTTTTGCTTTTGTTGTTTTTGAATAGTACCGTAGGTTGTTTTCTTAAATAAGGTTGACTGTGTTTTTCCTCCCCCTGCTCAATTTGAGTCTCTGGAGCCTGTTCTATTTTTACTTGTGGATCCGGCAGGCTGAGGCGGTCTCTGATTTCATGCTCTGCAGATCAACAGGAGATCTCTTGTAAGATGAGAATTGTGTAGTGGGTGACTATTTGGAGAGTAAACAGCCCTTAGTAGTTGGTAAACACTTACTGAGATATGTTTTCAGTAACAGCAATTTTTAGCAATGTCTTTGGTACTGTGACTAAAGATAGTCACGAATAAATTCAGTAGTTGGCTTTTTGCTGTAAGGAATTGTTAGAAGTAATTTTTTGAAATATTGTTGAAGCTTTATCTGCTATATGTTTTATTTCTTAACTGTCTTTAAGGGATCACTGAAGGTAATTTATGTGGAATATTTACACATTCTTGGGAATAAGCCAGGACTGTTGAATTAAAAAAAAGTTTACAAAAAAGTCTTGCAAAATCATTTCATTATAAAATGAAAGTAAAACAGTACCGTTTAAAGTTCAAATCCAGCAACATTTATTCTTCCCAGCGCATCAGAATCTGCTTGGGGCTGGGGTTGGAAAGATTATTTGATTATTGTTAGATTACCTTTGGTAAACATTGCAGACAAGGCCTAATGACACTTCCCCACTCCGAGTGGTGGACATTTAAGCTGCTTGTTATGAGACTGGGCCTGTCTTGCATTTCTGGCTCTCTGCTGCTGGCATCTACTTGCTCCTTCCGGGTCTCTGGGTGACCTGACGGGTGTCCGATTTCAGTTTATGAGTCCATTTACTTTGCAAAACTGAGTCAAGTTTTCAGATAGTTTTGATTTAAAGTTGAAGTCTGATCTTTTATTTCTTGGGCGGGTGAATGAACGCGGTAGAGCAGAGCTTGTTTGAATCGCAGGACATTTCTAAAGGCAGCTGGGATACTTCCCCACCGTTTTCCCACACTCTAACTCTTCCCGCTTGTACAAACTCTAAACTCTTGGTTGGTCTGTGTATTCACAGTGTATTCTCTGACGTTGGTATGCCCAGTCCTTTTTTTTTTTTTTTAAGGTATGATTTTCTTTTCCCTGCGTTTTCCCTGCTCGCCACTGCTCCTTTTTCCCTTAATCTGTGCCGAATTAGACGTACCCGACGTGGTGGAGAGCCGCATGGAACTGTGTTTGTTGGATAGACAGTTGTGTATTTATGTTGACGTTGGAGCACCAGGGTGTTGATAGGAAGAGGGGCCACAGGGTGTGATAACATATTTATTACTGTTTCTCACTAAATGGAACCAGGGCTCCATGGAGAAATGGCTGATGTGCCTGGGGTTGGAAATGTTCAGAACATCCTGTTTAGGTAACAGAAAGCAAGAAAGCAATCAAAGATCAATGGGCAGGCAGCTCTATCACTGGGCAAGGTTCCCATTGCATAGATTGCTCGGTGGGACATTTTGGGTGGATAAAATGAGTAGAAGTCACGGATTAAAACACAGAACTGTGTTAAAATCCGTGACTTCATAATACTAAAGCCAATAACAAACAACAGCAACAGCAGTAATAACAAAACACCTAACGGTCACCTTTGGAAGATGCTGTGCCACCAACTTATTCTGAAGGTAAGAGTAAAGAATCAAGTATTTGTCTTTCCAGACTTTCCTAGGTAACTGAAGAGTTGGTAAAGAGAAGTTTCTCTTTATACATTGCAGCTAATCAGTGAAAGAATTAGAATGTCGTCATTTTGCAGCCTGTAATGAAACAGATGTAGGCAGTGATGAGTAACCGCTACTGAAGCCACAGCGTGACACGGCGGCAGCTCCTGGACCCACACCTCATACAAAGAGGGGCCGGCCAGACAGGTGCTTCCTCGGGAGAGGCAGTGGCCCCCCGTGCCTCTTGATCTGCCAGGCTACAGGAAACATGAGGTATAGCAGAACGTGTTCAGAGACCCGGTGAGAGGACACACTCTGTAAAATCTAGACGTGAATTCTGTAGGACGGGTGTCTTGGTTTCTTCCACACATGAGTGGCCAAAGAAAAAGGCTTAGGGAACCTGTAAAGAGACTTAGTAGCCAAATGAAATGTGGGGATCTTATTTGGGTGGATCTTGATTGTAACCAGCTAATTGTGAGTCTCGTGGAGCCAAAGGGAGAACGTGAGTGCCGTATAGGTGATACTAGCAAAACGTAAATCTTTCTTAGGATGTAACATTGTGGTCATGTTTTAGAGCGTATATTAAAGTTTTGACAGATGGGAGTACGACAGCTGGTGTTCCTTGTGCGCCGCGGCCACAGCCGAGAGTGCGCTCAGGCTTCAGGAGAGGCTTTGCCTCCGGTGTCTTGTGTTGTGGCGAAGAAGTCTGGTTGGACCCCGGGAGACCAGTGAAATTGCCAGTGCCTGCTCCTTCCAGTAGATTTGGAATGGGATCAGAAGTGGACTGTCCGCTCCCGGCTCAGTGCCGGAAAACCAGCTTGGGCATGTGCTCGAGTGCCCAAGAAGGTGACCTGGACCTGCACGGTGGCACGTAATTTTACTGTCCCACTTTTCTGCTGAAAATTCACTAATTTTTAAAAAAAATTTTAAAGTTTTTATTTATTTTTGAGAGAGCGTGCTGGAGCACGAGCGGGGGAAGCAGAGAGAGAGAGACACACACAGAATCCGAAGCAGGCTCCAGGCTCCGAGCTGTCAGCACAGAGCCTGATGCGGGGCTCGAACCCACAAACCATGAGATCATGACCTGAGCTGAAGTCAGATGCTTAACCAACTGAGCCACCCAGGCACCCTGAAAATTTGCTAAATTTTAAAAGTCATATATGTTGATGCTTTGATCCTAACTGAATTGAATAAAATTCAGCTTTGTGTGGGGAAATGTGTTTTCTCAATTGTTAAGTTTTTTATTTTGAGTTGCTTACTCAGACTAAGACCTGTAGAACTTTTGGTGATGGTATTTATGGTTTATAATTTGAATTATCTGTGAAACTTGAATTCGTGCCTAATTTTTTCAAACGTAATATTAACTCTAACTTATCATCAATTCATGATTGTCTAATGGTGTGCATTTTACTAGGGTGTACCCAAAACTACAGGAAAAAACATGGTACTCCCCTGAACTACAGATTTACCAAAAGATTTAAGAAAAACCATGAATATTGAATTAAACAAGAATATATTACAGGGTTAAAGTGAAAAATGTGCCTTAATCTTTAAGATAGAAAAGATTTGAGGGGCGCCTGGGTGGCTCAGTTGGTTAAGCATCCAACTTCGGCTCAGGTCATGATCTCACGGTTTGTGGGTTCCAGCCCTGCGTTGGGCTCTGTGCTGACAGCCTGGAGCCTGCTTCGGATTCTGTCTCCCTTGCTCTCTGCCCCTCCCCCACTGATGCTCTGTTTCTCTCTGTCTTAAAAATAAATAAATATAAAAAAATTTAAAATAAGAAAATATTTGAAAGAAATTAATGTTTGAGGATCTTCATGATTCTCTGTAGAGTTTTATTTTGTCACCTTCTTAGTTTATTTATGTGTCTCCTGGTTGGGCTAAGGATTTTTTTTTTTTTTTTTTTTTTTTTTTTTTAAAAAGAATGAGGGAGAGAATCCCAGGAGGGGCAGAGAGAGAGAGGAGTGGGGCTCACCCGAAGCAAGCTCAAGCTTACCTGATGTGGGACTTGAACTCACCAACGGTGAGATCATGACCTGAGCTAAAGTCAGATGCTTAATGACTGGGCCACCCAGGTGCCCGTGTTTTGTTGTTGTTGTTGTTGTTGTTGTTGTACTATTAGGATTAAAATAACTTTTGAGACCCATTTTTTTTAATGTTTATTAAGGTTTTTTGTTGTTCTTTTGAGAGAGGAAGGGCACAAGTGAGCAAAGAAAGGCAGAGAGAGAGAGAGAGAGAGAGAGAGAGAGAGAGAGAAGCAGGGCTCACCCAATGTAGGGCTCAAACTCACAAACCATGTGATCATGACCTAAGCTGAAGCCAGATGCTTAACCAACTGAGCCACCCAGGTGACCCGAGACCCATTTCTTTTAATTAGATATTTGCTTGAGTACTAGGCAAGCTGTATTGAGAATCTTTGTTCATATATATTTTTTTAAGGTTTGTTTACTTATTTGAGAGAGAGTGCACATGCGTATGCATAGGGGAGGGTCAGAGAGAGAGGGAGAGAGGGAATCACAAGCAGGCTCTGAGCTGTCAGCACTGAGCTCCGTGTGGAGCTCAGTCTCATGAACTGTAGGGTCATGACCTGAGCCAAAATCAAGAGTCAGATGCTTAATTGACTGAGCCCCCCAGGCACCCCTTTTTTTCATAATTTTGTTTGGGCTTCTTGGTTGTAAATTCTTTGAGGTACAGACCGTATGTTGTGTGCCTAGTGTTAATAGACATAACTAGCTACTCTTTATTGCTTGCTTTCCTGTTACACTGTTTATTCCTCACGCTGACTTGATTTACTGTTGAGGATAACCTTGGCTCTGCCTTCAGTAAACGGGGGACTCAGTGCTGGTTTAGAAACCTGCTGGGGACCAATGAATTTGTTTGCGTCAGTATTTTTCTTGGGCTAAAAGTCTTTGCTGCGTTTTTCCAGAGGAGCCCTCGGAGCTTTAGTCCCCAGACTTTACATCTGTTGCAACTGCAGAGAAATTTACCAGTAATATACATTTTTTTCCTTTACGGAAAAAAGCTTTGAAGAAGAGTATAGTAAAATCTCTTACCCTCTTACATAGGGAAAGAGGGCTTGACCTTGTTTGAAAGTTGTATAGCTTTTCAGCCATAGGATCATGAGAATTACCTTAGATAACACTTAAAGTGCTGACATATCAGATTTAATCTTCAAATTTAATTCTGCAGTCATTTAACAAATATTTGAGCGCCCACGTCTCTAAGAGTAACACTTAACAGAATGTAAAAATCTTGCACAGAGTTTACATTCCGTGGGGGCAGATAGGTAATAAACTAGATAATTAAGTTAAAAATGTGGTGTGTTAGGTCGTGATAAGTGCCCGGGAGAGAAAATAAGGCTGAGAGAATGGCACGTCGGAGGTGGTGTCTCCGGGCTGAGGGAGCGACCTTGCGGCTCCCAGGTGGGGGGAGAGGCTGGCAGAGGGGCAGCTCGCGGCGGGTGGCGGCCCGGCCTTTACAGCAGTGAGACTTTGGTTCTGACTCTGAGGTGAGACCAGCCTGTAGAAGTTCTTCGGCAGAAGAGTGACATGATCCAGCTTACGTTTGAACAGGATCACTTGGCTTGCGGTGCGAGCATGTGGCCTGCAGGGAGATGAGCGGAAACAAACTGGTTGGTGGTTATGAGGCTTGAGTGGGAAGGCGGGTGGGCGCGATGCCTGGTGGCTCGGACCAGGATGCTGGCCGTGGAGATGATAAACGGTTGAACTCTTGGTTACATTTTCTAAGTGGAGCTGTCAGGATTTACTGGTGAATCAGATTTTTTTGGAGTGGTGCGTGTGTGCGTGTGAGAGAGAGAGTTTTCAGGGCGCCTTCAGGGTTTTTGGCCTGAGCAGCTGGAAGGGCGGACTTGGCACTGACTGGGGTGGAAGGACCGTGGGACCAGGACATTACCAGGGGCTCGTTTTGAACACACAGGGTTGGGATGCTCGTTAGACATCGATGTGGGGGAGTCATGTAGGCAGCTTATCACATATGATCAGGAATTCCATGAAGAGCTTTGGCTCGAAGACCTCACCGGGCAGCTGTGTGTAGATCGTATAGAAACCACGAGGCTGGCCGGGATCAGTAAGCAGGGGATCAAGGAGGAAGGTTTGGCACGCCGGCATAAGCAGAGAAATTCTCAGAAGCTAGTGATGGGGCTAGGAGGGGGCTGTGAGGAGGAGTGGTCTGGGAGATAAACGGGCAATCAGAACATGGCAGCTGTCAGTGGCCAAAGAGAGTTCCAAGGAGGGCTGGGGGCACCTGTGTTAAATGAGAGGTCAGGTAAGATAAGGACTGATAAAGGTCACTAGAGGTGATGGGTGACTTGGAGGACGGTTTCTGGGCTGTGATGGGGGCAGACGCCAGATCAGTGGGAGCCTGAGAGAGCGGGATGGGGGAAGTGGAGGCAGACACGCAGAGCAGCCCTCTGAAAAGCTGGGCTGTGAAACGGGAACAGAGATGGGGCAGTAGCTGGAATGAACTTGGCTTCCTGTTTCTTGTACCGATTGGAGAAATGATCGCATGTTTATTGATGGGATTGAATTCAGTAGAGAGGGGTGCGTTAGGACACGGAGAAGGTAGGGTGATATGGGTTGAAGTTTAGGGAAGAGGGTGGGTCTGTGTAGAGTGTGGAGAATCTTGGAACTTACCTCAGGTGTTTTTTTTTTTTAATGTTTTATTTATTTTTGAGACAGAGCATGAGCAGGGGAGGGGCAGAGAGAGAGTGAGACACAGAATCCAAAGCAGGCTCCAGGCTCCGAGCTGTCAGCACAGAGCCCAACGCGGGGCTTGAACTCACAAACCGCGAGATCATGACCTGAGCCCAAGTCGGATGCTCAACCGACTGAGCCACCCAGGCACCCCTATTGATATTTTTTTAGTTCTGTTTATTTTCTAACTTGAGTTGAATGCTTAATACATTTAATTTTAATTCTTGATGAGTTGACGGTAGTTAGATTTGGATCTTTGGGAATAACTTTATTTGTGTACCGAAGACTTTTATATAGTTAGTTTCTTATAATTGCTATTTACTAGGTAATTTGTACTAATTTTTATTTCCTTTTTAATTCCTTTTTTTTTTAATTTTTTTAAAAATTTTTTTTTCAACGTTTATTTATTTTTGGGACAGAGAGAGACAGAGCATGAACGGGGGAGGGGCAGAGAGAGAGAGGGAGACACAGAATCGGAAACAGGCTCCAGGCTCTGAGCCATCAGCCCAGAGCCCGACGCGGGGCTCGAACTCATGGACCGCGAGATCGTGACCTGGCTGAAGTCGGACGCTTAACCGACTGCGCCACCCAGGTGCCCCTCCTTTTTTTTTTTTTTTTTTTTTTTTTTAAGTAAGCTCTGTGCCCAGCGTGGGGCTCAAACTCAGGACACCGACATCAAGAGTCGCATGCTCTCCCGACTGAGCTGGCCAGGCAGGTGCCCCTGGATTCCATCTTTGCATGGAATAATTCAGCGAGAGGTAGCACATAGATGGTCAAGTCCCCTCCCCGAAGTGGAGTAGTTTGCTGAATTTTGAGCTGTTGTGGCCTGAATAGACGATCTGCTCTCATTCTGTCATGTGTTCAGCCATTTTATTATTTTTGTCTTTTGATCTTTCAGGACTGAAACGGTGATGGCCTTCTATGTTTACTTTGCCCAGTTGTCTTGTATTTAAAGTTTTGGCTGTGAGTATATGTCTTGAAGTTTTATAGTGTACATAGTTTAATGAGCATGTCTTCCTTGTACCGTGATCTTCATCGTTATGGAAGGTGGCCCTTTGAATTGCACCGGTTTTGGGAGGGTGTTGATACTTGCCTGGTGTACTTTTGCCTCCCCTTCACTTTTAACGTTTCTGAGTATGTTTTGTTTTTGGCTGTCTCATGGAGACCCTGTGTCGTTGGATGAAGGTTAGTCTTTACGGACCCAGTCAGTGTGAGTTGCTTTGCATTCGTTTTCGTTAATGTTGTATGTTCGGTTTTGCGTCTGTAACACTGCTTTTTCATGCCTGCCATTTTGCTTATTTCTTCTTCCTCTTAACATTATTTTCTTGATTTGCTGTCCCTTACCTCATTTGGTAAGTCATGTATCCTGTTTCATTACGTGTATGGTACCATTGGTGGTAAGATGGCTCGCCATCCTGATCACCACCACTGTGGTCAAGTGCTGCTGAAGAAACGCGCATGCCATCGATTGTGATATGCGTGCTGATTTCAGGTACACTAAAAAGTGAAAAACGGTGCAGGGGCGCCTGGGTGGCTCAGTCGGTTGAGTGTCTGACTTTGGCTCAGGTCATGATCTCGTGAGTTCGAGCCCTGCATCAGGCTCTGCACTGACAGCTCGCAGCCTGGAGCCTGCTTTAGGTTCTGTGTCTCTCTCCCTCCGTCTCTGCCCCTCCCCTGCTTGCGCTATGTCTCCGTCTGTCTGTCTGTCTGTCTCTCTCTCAAAAATAAAAAACGTTAAAAAATGATAGAATGATCAATAAAAGATTTTTTAAAAAGGTGAAAACCGGTGCATCTTAGATGAAATAAGGTGGTTTGTTTATAGTTCTGTGGTTACTATTAAAAAGTTGTAGCTTTCATATACTTAAATCTGTTATGTTCATTAAATAGATTTTGTTTGAGGAGTGGTTTGTTGTATTCTCAGAGTTCTTGTCTGTTTAAACATGTCTGTCAGTGGCTTTCACAAGTGAAACGATATTTATTAAGAGTTTTTGAGCTATGTTACCTTCCCCTTGATACCCAGTAAACATTACTTAACTCCGTTACCTTCTGGCATCGAGGGTTACTCTAGAGAAATCTGGGGCCAGCCTGACTTTTTCCCCCTTTGTAGGTGACCTGCTTTTGCCTTGGGTGTTGGTAGACTTCTTTGTTCAGCCTGGGAGTTCAGTGACTTCGTCGGGATGAGCCTCGGTCTGGGTGTGCCTCCCTGTGACAGGGTCCTGCCACACAGTGAGCCATTTCAGTGTGTGATTCGGGGCTATTTCTGACACCCCTTTTTCTTCCGTTCTTGTTCTTGCCTCAGGGAGGATCAGCTTGGTGATTGTGGCTCTTCGTTTCCAGTCATTCGTTTATTATTTTTCCAGGTGCTTCCTTTGTGCTTTTCCTCCGTGTTCTGTGTGATTTCTTGAGATGCTTTCAGAACATTGTCTTTGTCACATCAGGTCTGCCTCTTCCTTTATATGATGTGGTTTTCACCTGGCCAGTGGCTGCAGTACATCACTCAGTCTTACCTATTTATGTCTGTGAGCAGCCCTTTCAATTTGTCTCATTTATTTCCCTCTTTTTAAAAAAGCCTTTGCTTCTTGTGGTAAGAACAGGTAAAACCACATTGTTTTTGCAAAGATGGGGAAAACCAATTGCAAAGCAGCTAATAGCAAAATACATTCTCCAAGAACACAACTAAGCAACTCGGAGGTGGTTCTACCAAGATACGTTGTTACGCTCGTTTGCAGGCTTAAAGATGTTTGTTTTTGCAGTTGGATAAACTCCTTCTTTTGTGCACCGTAGAAATCCGTTTTTGCCAGGTGTGCTTTTGTGTACGGGGAGAAGTATTCAAAGGCCTTTTCCCTTTTAATTATTGAAAATCTGTTGAAGACTTTTTCGTCGTCCAGTGAGTTGTAATGTGGACTACAAAAAAGCTCACTGAAACCGTGACTGATGGGGGCGCCGGAACAGACCCGGCGTGTGAGTTTCTCCTTCCTGCCGACTTGTTCTTGTTTTATTCTGAAGAAATGAAGGTGACCGACACTGTGCCCCTTGACCTTCGTTCAGGTTGAAGGACGTAGTGAAACTGAATGTGCGCAAATTGTGGTTACTGGGAGTGAGACTTTGTGGCTTCTGCACTTTGAAGCTTGTCAGCTGCTTAGGGAATAGGTTCTCCCTTGGTTCTGTTTGTTTTCAACGGTGGTGGACACACAGCTTCCTTTTTGTTACTGTGGATGCTAACAAAGGTTGTCTTAACTGTTTTCGTGGGCTTGCACATTCAGAGTGGCACACAAGTATGCTGGCTACATACTCAGTATTGTGAAAAGCCTGAATTTACTGCTTGAGAGTCTAAACCGCAGCTTATTTCTGTAATTAAAATGATCAGCTTCCCAAGGGTTTCAGACTTAAAACTTAAACACACACTTAAGCTGTGCTCGATTGCCCGTAATGTGGCATCTTCCTAAGATACATGTATTTTTACTAATCCATGAGTTCAGCAGATAGTTTCTGAAGGCTGTAGCATGGAACGGATGGGGTCCCTGGGGCTACACCAGTAAACAAACATCCGCACGGCCGATTCAGAGCCTTGTTCTGGTGGTGGGGGGGGTGGGGTGGAGGAGATATACAAAGTTAAGAGGAAGGTGTGGAGGGCTATGGGGGTCGTAAAACAGGGAGAGGGGATAAAACAGGGAGTGTGTAAGCACGGGGGGGGGTGTAATTTAAAATAGGGTGACGGCAACGAATCGAGTTAGGTGAGGAAGTGAACCGTGGGACGATGCAGCAAGCAGGGAGGGAGAGGCAGGAGAGCAGTGGGCGAAGGCCAGCGAAGGAGGCAGCAGGGGGAGGCTGAGGAGACGGGGGGGGGGGGTGGGGGGGGGTGTGGGGGGGGGCAAGGTCTGGAGATCGTGAGCTGAAGCCCGGGAGACCCTCACTGAGAGGGACACAAGGCACAGGCTCAGAGTGGAGACGCGCTCCAGACTCACGTGTGAGAACAGACACCCTGACAGAGGGGTTGTACGTGGCGTCCCACGTGTGTAAGTAAACATTCGTAACTGATAGCAAAGCTTCACCAGTGCTGTCCCTGTTGTATGTTTTCTTTTTATTAGGAAAACAGATGCTGCTGGTGTCCCTCCCTGCGCATGTATGTCACGACCACATTTCTTGTGATTGAGAAACACTGCTAAACGAGATACGGCCTCTGCCATGGTGGGAAGGAAGAAAAGAGAGCGTAGGGCGTTGTGTGTTAAAGGAAAATGAATAAAGTGCGAAAATATAAAAGAATAGAAACCAATATCAAATGCACCCTTAGCTTAAAAAATAATTAAATACGAGGTCTACAAAGGCCTAATAGTGAAGAGTCTCACCCACCAGAGGCGACTATTTAAAAAATATTTTTTGGGGGTGCCTGGGTGGCTCAGTTGGTTAAGCGCCTGACTTCTGCTCAGGTCATGATCTCACGGTCGGTGAGTTTGAGCCCCGTGTCAGGCTCTGTGCTGACAGCTCAGAGCCTGGAGCCTTCTTTGGATTCTTTCTGTCTGTCTATGTCTCTCTCCCTCTCTCCCTCTCCCCCCTCCCACCCCTCTCTCACTCACACACTCTGTCTCTGTCTCTCTCTGTCAAAAGTATATAAACATTACAATTAAAAAAAAAAATATTTCTGGGGCGCCTGGGTGGCGCAGTCGGTTAAGCGTCCGACTTCAGCCAGGTCACGATCTTGCGGTCCGTGAGTTCAAGCCCCGCATCGGGCTCTGTGCTGACAGTTCAGAGCCTGGAGCCTACTTCAGATTCTGTGTCTCCCTCTCTCTCTGACCCTCCCCCGTTCATGCTCTGTCTCTCTCTGTCCCAAAAATAAATAAACGTTGGAAAAAAAAATTTTTTTTAAATATTTCTTTAAATTTATTTACTCAAAAGTAAATAAACATTAAAAATTAAAAATTTTTTTTTAAACTTTTCTTATTTGAGAGAGAGAGAGCAGAGGAGGGTAGAGAGAATTGCAAGCAGGCCCCGTGTTGTCAGTGTAGAGCCTGATGGGAGGCTCGAACCCACAAACCATGAGATCATTACCTGATCCGAAACCATGATGCTTAACTGACTGAGCCACCCAGGCACCACCCCCCAAATGTTTTTTAATGTTTACTTATTTTGGGAGAGCGAGAACTAGCGGAGGAGGGCAGAGAGAGAGAGGAGGACAGAAGATCCAATGCCAGCTCTGTGCTGACAGCAGAGAGCCTGACGTGGGGCCCGAACTCATGAACTGAACCGTGAGATCGTGACCTGAGCTGAAGCCAGATGCTTAACCAACTGAGCCCCCGAGGCTCCTCAGAAACAGCTATCTTAAAAATATCTTTTTGCTGCAAATTTCTTGGGGCCCCATGTTTCTAAATAATACGCTTATAGTGTGTATTTTTTGTTTACCAACTTCAGGCATCCTCTGTTGACTTATTGCTGTGACAGATGTTCTCAGTCTCACTTCCTACTGCTGACAGGCTCTGGGGTTCTGCCCAGAACATTAGCTGCCACCTTCCCCCTTCCCCACCCCTCCCCACTCCGTTCCTCCCTGCAGCTCCTCTGTGAGTGCCCTGTGCTGCTCCCTGCACTCTGCCTGATCAGTTTGCCCTCTGCCGCCCATTTTCCATCTTTCAGAACCGTGGGCAATCTACCTTTTTTTTTTAGTGTTTGTTTATTTTGAGAGAGAGAGAGCACGCCCGCCCAGACGGGGGTGGGGAGAGTGGGGAGAGAAACCCAAGCAGGCTCCTGTGCTGTCCACACAGAGCCTGATGTGGGTCTTGATCCCACGAACCATGAGATCATGACCTGAGCTGACATCAAGAGTCGGACGCTCAACCGGCTGAATCACCCAGGCGCCCCTACCTTGTCTGTAAACAAAATATTTTCACTTAAATGGTTATTTTAAAATTTGGTTCGATAAATATTAGGAAGGAAAGGAAATGAACATGTGGGGTCACACTGGTGCCGTGAACTGGAAGATAGATTGGAGGTTGGCCAGAGCTTTTTGTTTTGTTTTATTTCTTTTTTTCTTTCTTTCTTTTTTTTTTTTTCCAAAATGTTTTTATTTATTTTTGAGACAGAGAGAGACAGAACATGAGCAGGGGAGGGGCAGAGAAAGGGGGAGACACAGAATCTGAAGCTGGCTCCAGGCTCTGAGCTGTCAGCACAAAGCCCGACGCGGGGCTCGAACTCACGGACCGTGAGATCATGACCCGAGCTGAAGTCGGACGCCCAACCAACTGAGCCACCGAGGCGCCCCTTGTTTTGTTTTAAAATATGTGCAGTGTGTGCTTTTTTAAGAGTTAGAGATATATTTACAATACTTTATCTTTTTAAAACAAATTCTAAACGTTTCCCCGTGTCATTAAAGTACTTTGAGTAGTTGCATAGCAATTTTCCATATCCTGGTACCATAATAGTCCCCCAAATTTGACTTTCAGGTGGTTTTTAAATTATAAATAATTATAAACTATTTAAATTACAGCTAATGCTTCCATGGGTTTTCCTCATGAACAATATTTACATGTTATGTTGGATTGCTTCGCTTAGGATAAATATCTAGGGGTACTCCTTGCTGCATCAGAGAAGATAAACGTTTTTTGAGGTTCATGTTTTCTTGCCGTTTTACTGAGACGCAGCTCACATGGTACACGTTTAAGGTGTGCAGCGTCCTGACTTAGACATATTGTGAACCTCCATCACTGGACAGAGCTACAAGAAAAAAGAAAAAAAACTGTGTTTGTGCTTGGTTCTGTTGTTTCCTTTTGATGAGAACTTCCAGGCTGTGCTGTCCTTGTAAGTGTCAGGTATGCCGCACGGCTGAGTTAGACACGGCCATGATGTTGTACCTGACTCACTTTATAGCTGGACGTTTGTCCTTTTTGACGTTCTGTCTCCAGTTCCCTTCTGGGAAGGCTGTGTTCTTTTATATCCCCACTCTCACTGAATTAAAATGCCACCTTTTACTGTGTTCTCATTCTTACTGCTTATCAGGGACTTCTGAAAATGTTTGATTCTGACAGGTAAGAAGAAATTTTATTTTAAAAATTCCCAGGGCGCCAGGGTAGCTCAGTCGGTTAAGTGTCTGGCTTCAGCTCAGGTCATGATCTTGCCGTTCCTGAGTTTGAGCCCCGCGTCGGGCTCTGTGCTGACGGCTCGGAGCCTGGAGCCTGGAGCCTGCTTCGGATCCTGTGTCTCCCTCTCTCTCTGCCCCTTCCCTGCTCATGCTCTGTCTCTCTCTCAAAAATAAGTAAACGTTAAAAAAAAACCCAAAACTTAAAAATTCCCGAGAAAGTTGGAACACTTCCTGACAGTTTGGAAGTTTGTTGGTTGTTTTAGAGGTTCGTGACAGCAGTAACTTGCCTTTTAACTTTTTTGGGCTATTTTGGTATGGAAATTGTTTTAGTTGTCCAATTAATTAGTCCTTCCTGTCTTTTCTTCCTTTTCTGTGACACTTAGAATGTTTCCTCTTTGTAAGATCAGATAAGACTATGGAAAATTTGAAGGTGGCTTTGAAATGGGGGGGGGGGGGACTTGACAGCAGTGTTTTTAAACACGGCTGGCCTTTGGTCTGTGCTGAGAGATATCCATCATACTAATTTAATTTTAGTGTGTTGCTACTCTGCCTTGTACTGTGGAGGTGTTAAATTATTACTTTATTTTTTTATTTTTTATTTTTTTAAATTACCTTCCAAGTTAGCGTGTAGTGCAATAATGTTTTCAGGAGCAGAATCCAGTGATTCATCCCCTACAAATAACACCCAGTGCTCCTCCCCTGTGTCCTCCCTAATGCCCCTCCCCCACTTAGCCCATCGCCCCTCCCACAACCCCTCCAGTTTGTTCTCCGTATTTAAGAGTCTCTTCTGTTTTGTCCCCCTCCCTGTTTTTAGATTATTTTTGTTTCCCTTCCCTTATGTTCATCTGTTTTGTCTTTTAAAGTCCTCCTGTGAGTGAAGTCGTGTGATTTTTGTCTTTCTCTAATTTCACTTAGCACAAAACCCTCCAGTTCCGTCCCTATAGTTGCAGTGGCAGGGTTTCATTCTTTTTGATCGCCGAGTAGTACTCCATTGTGTGTAGATACCACATCTTCTGTATCCATTCATCCGTCGATGGACACTTGGGCTGCATCGAAGTACTTTATAACGTGTAAAGCTTTTTGGACCTATGAGGAGCTACTAGGACTGGTGGCAGGCAGCCCTGGGCAGTCTGGGCTGATAACGTAAGCTTTCTCTACTGAGTCATGGGGTGTCACCAGGGAGTCTGTCACTCTGTGGCGTAATTCCATTAGGAACTTCTGGTGACAGGTTAGTCCTTCTGGGGGAAAAATTAACTCATTTAATTTTAGACCGAGAGCACTTTTACTGACATTTTAAGCTCTTTGTAAGTAGCAACATGGTATAAAAATGTTTTAAAAATAAGTTTTAACAAGCCTCCATGGGCGGTGGGCCAGGCGGCATAGTAAACAAGGTCATACTGAGAAGAGAGAAATTGGTTTATGAATTGACTACGGGGTATATGGGTCCCATGGACGTTTCAGTATTACTTTGAAGGGATCTTTGTTTTTTGTGGTTGAAATCCTTAACCACTGTAAAAATGTCTTGGACTTTCAACGCATTAAAATCTTTAACCTACACAAGTAAATTCCTGTTTCTGAGATGTTGATTATCAGTTGTAGAGCGAGATTTCACTTCAACACGATACTTATGGTTTTGGTGTATTTTTTTCTACAACTTTTTTTTTTTTAAGTTACACACTTTTTTTAAAAGTTTATTTCTATTAAAATTTTTTTTAATCTTTATTTTTGAGAGGCAGAGAGAGAGAGAGAGAGAGACAGAGAGAGAGAGGACGCAGGGAAGGGGCACAGAGAGATGGAGACAACAGAATCCGAAGCAGGCTCCAGGCTCTGAGTTGTCAGCACAGAGCCTGATGTGGGGCTCGAACTCACAAGCTGTGAGATCATGACCTGAGCCGAAGTCGGATGCCCAGCCGACTGAGCCCCCCAGGGGCCCCGTTTTTATTTATTTATTGTGAGAGAGACACAGAGAGCATGAGCAGTAAGAGGGGCGGAAAGAGTAGGAGAGGGAATCCCGAGCAGGCTGCGTGCTGTCAGTACAGAGCCCGGCTCAGGGCTCCCTACTCATGAACCGCGAGCTCATCACCTGAGCTGAAATCGGGAGTCGGATGGATGCTCAACTGATTGAGCCCCCCCGGCTGCGCCCCCAACCATTTTAATACACATTTGTTTCCACATCTTGGCATCACGTGTGTGTCACCCTCCTCAGGAAACACGCTCTGTTAGGATGCAGCCACGTCATTTCTCACTTACACTTTTTTGTAAAAGTTTTCATTGAATTCCAGTTTTTCACGTAGGTGCTCAGGTTTCCTGTGTACATTTCAGTAACTACGCAGAAAGTGTCAGAGTCTCACGGGTTCTTGGTGTGCCCAGCAGTGACGCTGGGGGCCGAGAAGCAGGCACTCGGGCCGGGCTGGGCCCCCACCACTGTCCCTCTCTCTGGTAGTCAGGGCACAGGGCCGGGAATTCTGACCAAAATCTTAGGCTTCGCTGAAATATTTACTACTTCCTTTGACATTTATTGCATCCATTATCCACCCCCCCCCCCCCCCCGCAGTAAATGCAAGAGCTTTTGGTATGCGTGAGGTTCTAGACTGCTTTTGCAAAAAACACTCAGTATGTCAGTATTCTGAAGAGTGTGAAATAATTGCAGCTTTGTACATTTATTTAAAAAGTTAGTTTGTGAAAAGCGTATCTAGGTTTTTTTTAAGCCAACACTGGCTCTTCACGTTTTGGTTCTCAGCTGGAGGAACCAGACTGGCGGTTAATTTTCTAGTCCAGGCTGTGACTTCCTACTCTGTACAACTAAAGGCCCTCACCATGGTGGGATTTGGTATCTCTTCTAAACCTAGGCGGTCTGGGGACCCATCTGGGGTTGTTTCTGCCCTCGTGTCTTTAACAGTGACAGTGAGGACGCTGGCTTCCTTGTGCGTGGCAGGGACTCCCTCCCGTGGACGTTTTATCTCTGGAAAAGTAAAGGAGAACACAGTCCCACGGGCTGTGGGAAGAGAGGGCACATGTGTTTCAAAGGTCATGCGTATCAAGGCAAGGATGGCGAACGTCTCATGACGTGTTTGGCTGGAGTGGCTGCTGAGCACCTGGTGAGAAACGTTGAGTTCCACGATCGGTGATCGATGGGGCCTCCCTCGTGAGGCACCCGCCACGGGCTTGACGTGAGTGGGCACAGTGGTACCTGCAGTCTGCTCTTGGCTTCCCTTTGACAGGGTCCACATTTACCTGATTTGTTTATTGGGCTTTTGTGTTGTGATGAATACGTGTAACAATTTGTTAACCACAGGTGTGGAGTTCATTGGCGTTAAGCACATTCACATTGTTCTGGAACTGTCACCGCTGTCTGTATCCAGAACTTTTTCATCCTCTGTACCCATTAAACAATATGCCCCATTCGCTCCTCCCCGTCTCTGTGGATTTGACTAGTCGGGGTGCCCGGTGTGAGAGGCACACAGAACCTGTTCTTTTGCGTCTGACCCATTTCGCTTGCTGTAATGTCGTGCTTCCAAGGCTTGTGCGTGTTGTAGCATGTGTCAGAACTTCTTTTTAATGGCAGCGTGCTATCCCACCGGCTGTTTCTGTGTGTCGTGTGGCCCCTCCTCTGCCAGTGGACGCCGGGTGTTTCCTGTTGTTCACTGGCGGCGAATGATGCTGCTGTGGACGTGGGTGTGCCGATTATCTGTTTGAGTCTCTGCTTTTAAAACGTATTTATTTATCATGAGAGTGAGACAGCAGGAGCGAGCCGGGGTGGGGGCAGAGAGAGAGAATCCCAAGCAGGCTCTGCCCCGTCAGCGTGTGACCTGTGAGGTCAGGAGCTGAAACCAAGAGTCGGACACTTAAGCGATGGAGCCACCCAGGTACCTCTGAGTCTCTGCCTTTAATCTTTGGGGTAGGTACCCAAAAGTGTCGTTGCTGGGTCATACAATAATTGCCTTTTAAATTTTTGGAGGCACTCCTGTACACAATCTGTTTAACACTCCCACTAGCAATGCGCAAGGGCTCCCAATTTCTCTACATCTTTGTTAGTAATTGTTATTTTGTTATTATTATTTTTTTAAAATGATAGCCAGCCTAATCCGTGTGAAATGGTGTCGTCTTGTGACTTTGGTTTCCTTTTCCCTAATGGTGAGTGATGTTGAGCATCTTTTCCGTGCTTCCCTCAGTGTGTGTTCTTTAGAGATGTGTCTGTTCAAGTCCTTTGCCCGTTTTTGAGCTTTGATGTGTGTGTGTGAACGTGTATAAACTGCACGTGTATAAACTGGATGCCAGTCCCGGGTCAGGCAGGTGATCTGCAGGTGTCCCCCGCTCTGCGAGTGCCCTTTGACGCATAGGCTTTCGTTTTGATGAGGTCTGATTGATCTTTTCCCCTTCTTTGGCACTTCTATAGAGCGCTGTCAGTGGAAGACTCTGTCCTGTCCCCAGTGAGCAGTCTTGGTCCCCTTGGCGAAAATCCTGTGGCCATTTGTGCGAGGGTTTATTTCTGGGCTTTTATTCCAATCCATTGGCCTGTGTGTCTTTTTTTTTTTTTTTTTAATTTTTTTTTTCAACGTTTTTTATTTTATTTATTTTTGGGACAGAGAGAGACAGAGCACGAACGGGGGAGGGGCAGAGAGAGAGGGAGACACAGAATCGGAAGCAGGCTCCAGGCTCTGAGCCATCAGCCCAGAGCCTGACGCGGGGCTCGAACTCACGGACCGCAAGATCGTGACCTGGCTGAAGTCGGACGCTTAACCGACTGCGCCACCCAGGCGTCCCTGGCCTATGTGTCTTTTTATGCCACCACTACACTGGTTGGAGTATCACAGCTCTGTAGGAAGTTCTGAACTTAGAAAATACGAGTCTTGAGGTTTTCACCTTTGTTCTTTTTCTGGATTGTTTTGGCTACTTTGGAGTCCCTTGAGACTCCTTACGAATGTTAGGAAGGGTATATCTTCTTTTGTAAAAAGTGTTTTCAAAATTTTGATAAGGATTTTATTGAATCTGTAGATCTCTTTGGGTGGATTTTATATAATTTGAACAAAAAATTCAGTTGTTTCACGGCCTCTTTTAAAAAAATTTTTTTTCAGTTATTTCAAGTGTTTGTCCTTTTTACTTTTATGCTGTATGTCTGTGTATATAGTGTGTGTGTGTGACACGTGGTTTTAAGAGGTACATATGACGCAGGTTGTGACTGCTACTCAGGTGAAGAAATAGTTGTGTGAAGTTTTAAAACCACCAAACTAGAGCATGGATAAGCAAATGGTTACGACTTCAGCTGAAGTCATAAAACAGGACCGTGTTACTGAGGTGCGCCGCGAAGAATGCGGCAGTAGGTGTATGTCATTAGCTGCGCCTGATCGGAGCCCTGGTGCGCGGGACGACGTTTCCTGGAGAGCCTGGTGGCGCGTCTAGAGTAGGGACCCCTGAGTGCCGAAGTCCGAAAGCACCACTCTGGACACCAGGCAGGGGTCTCAACTTGTCTGTTCTGTGCAGGATTATGAAGGAAGGGGGTTAAGAGAAGTAGCTAGAAAGCAGTGCCCGTTGAAGCCGAGTCGTATTGGGACAAGAATTAGAACTATTTTGTTCCTGATTGCCGCTCTCAGACCCCACGCTCTGCGTAATTACAGTCCAGTGTGATTGTGCACCCACTGGAACTGCCTACGTTTGTTTGTTTGTTTGTTTATTTATTTTTTAAAGTTTATTTATTTTTGACAGAGAGAGAGGCAGAGAATGAGCAGGGGAGAGGCAGAGAGAGATGGAGACACAGACTTGGAAGCAGACTCCAGGCTCTGAATTGTCAGCACAGAGCCTGACGCGGGGCTCGAGCTCACAAACTGCAAAATCATGACCTGAGCTGAAGTCAGATGATCAACCAACTGAGCCACCCAGGCGCCCCGGAACTGCCTAGGTTTAAATGTGGCTTTGGCGAACGGTGATGTACCTAATACAGACTTTCTGTGAATCAGCAAGTGCTGTATGAAATCATGTACATAGCTTGGTTGTTTATGCTTGAGGGTTTATGCTTGAGGTTGTTTATGCGTGGGGTTTATGCTTGAGGGTTCAGATGTTAGAGCAGTCAGGTGACTTCTTACATTTCCACTACCCCAAATTAATGGCTCTCCTTGAGCATTTTACAATATAATTGAGTTATAAAAACAAACCTAAAGTAATTTATGTAGCCAGAATATGGCAAACTTGGTAATACACGGTGCCAGGGATCACAGCCAACAACTTAGCTTATATTCTGGGTTTGGGAAGATTTTAGGAAGCTCTGACACTTGAGGCAGCTCTTTAAGGTCTGATAAGTTTTCATGGGGCGCCTGCGTGGCTCAGTCAGTTGAGCGTCCGACTTCGGCTCGGGTCATGATCTCACGGTTTGTGGGTTCGAGCCCCGTGTCGGGCTTTGTGCTGACAGCTCGGAGCCTGGAGCCTGCTTTGGATTCTGTGTGTGTCCCCCTCTCTCTGCTCCTCCCCCACTCATGCTCTGTCTCTCTCTCTCAAAAATAAACAAACATTAAAAATAAATGAATACGCTTAAAAGAAAAAAAAAGGATCCCTAGCAATTGTCTCTGGTCCCGGGTACTTTCTGGCTGCGAAGTGAAGGAATTAGGGGAATGCACAATCAGGACCGGGGAGACGTGGGGCATCCTGACCACAACCACCCTCCCCCCTCTCCTTGGACTGGACAGTATGGGGGGTTTTAGACTCACCCATCGTTCCTGTCTGCGTCAGGTCCCCCAAACTCCGTCCCTACCTGAGAGCTGTGCCCCCAGGATGCCCGCTCCCAGGGGCACTTGGCACTGAATGGTTAGGATGGACTGAACAGCAGGTAATAGGTGTAGGGGCTGTGAGTCCACCTACTAGGAAGCAAGGGGTTCTTGGGGCGCCTGGGTGGCTCAGTCAGTTAAGCGTGGACTTCGGCTCAGGTCACGATCTCACAGTTGCGCAGTTCCTGAGTTCGAGCCCCATGTGGGGCTCTGTGCTGACCCCTCAGAGCCTGGAGCCTGCTTCGGATTCTGCGTCTCCCTCTCTCTCTGCCCCTCCCCACTTGCGCTCTGTCTCTCTCAAAAATAAACATTAAAAAAAAAAAAAAGATTTGGTATGCTTTCAAAAGCAGAGGTAAGGGGCCGTTGAAGTATGAATTTGTGTTTAAGGATGGGGGTTTGGCCTGAAGAGGGAGGTCAGATCTGGTTTAAGAGGAGTTTGGTGGTGTTGGAATCATGAGCGCCCCTGGGGGTGTGTTCAGGGGTGCAGGGCAGGGGATAGGGTAAGAGATAAAGATGGAAAGATTTGTTTTGAAGTCGGTCATAGAGGACCAGAATTCTGTGTGAGCAAGAATAATCTGGTGGTGGTTTGCGGGTTGGGTCGCTGGGAAACAGACCCTGGGGGACGTCTGTGGGAGGCAGGTTGGAGGGAGGTTATAGCTGCAAGGCTGGGTGAGGGCAGGGGAGGGAGTGATGGGAAGTCAGATGGAAGAACAGTTTGGGAGGGACCAGGTTGAGCCCTGCTGAAACCCTCAGAAGTTCGGGAAACGCACCCTTGGAACCCCCCTTCGGGAGGTAGAACTGGAAGGCTTCGGTGTGTGTGGGTGCCCGGGGCGAGGGCAGGTGAGCAGACAGAAAAGGGCAGATGGTGGGATGTTCTGGGCTGGGCTGGCACTGGGCGGGGGGGGGGGGGGGGGGGGGGGGGACCCGAAAGAAGGGGGAGGGGCTCCCAAACCTGAGGGAGGGAAGCGGGAAAGGGGGGGAGTGTAGTTC
The DNA here is from genome assembly GCF_022837055.1 of Prionailurus viverrinus. NCBI lineage: Eukaryota > Metazoa > Chordata > Mammalia > Carnivora > Felidae > Prionailurus > Prionailurus viverrinus. The sequence continues at coordinate 471,618 of NC_062574.1, read as the reverse complement.
CTGAAGCCTGCCCTTGACAGCAGCAGGATGGAACTTCCTTCGTCTGAGGAACTTGGTGATCCGTCACGAGGGGAGGGGGTTTCGCCCTTTCGAAGGGCTCTGTTGAGTGGGTGTAGTCGCGGTGCGTCATTCACATCGTTGTGCATCCACAAAGGTATTTGAGTAGGGAAAGTCTGAAGTAAAGGGCTGCTTACATAGTTTCTAGTTGGAGGATTTGATTGGACTGCCCGTTTTTTCTCTCTCACTCAAAAAGTGGCTTGTGATGGCTTGTGGGGATGCTTGGAATCCCTCAGCGTGTGCGTGCGCTCCAGGCTGCGCAGCCCCGTCCTGCTCTCCTCACGTACACCGAGGTGCTTTTCTTCCAGAAGGCATCGCCACTTAGCAGCGTACTTTAGATTCGTTGGCCGTCTTTCCCCGCCAGAAGGAAGGACCCGTAAGACTGTTCTCTCCCGACCACAGGGAGCAGTGGCTGTTTTGCTCTTTGGTGTGTCTCCAGTATCTAGCACATACTCACATTAATTTTTGAGTAAATGAACAAGTTTAGGAAAGTTGACACCGATTATTACAAGGGAGAGCTGTGGTTCGTGAGTTCAAGCCCTGTGTCGGGCTCTGTGCTAACAACACGGAGCCTGCTTGGGATTCTCTGTTGCCCTCTCTCTCTCTGCCCCTCCCCTGCTCACTCTCTCTCTCAAAATAAATAAATAAACATTGAAAAAAAGGTGGGGGAGAACAAAAGGGAAAAAAATGGATACAGGCATCAGGTATTCATTAGAGTTAGCTTATGATAAAAATACATACCAAACAATTCTTTGTTCTTAAATATTCCCACAGCCAAAATTTAGAGGCAGATTTGATCAGTTACACAGTTTATGGAATAGAGATGATAAGATAAGCCATATGCTCTGAAGAGTCTACGCATTCCTGAGGTCAGAAAATTACTTCTCTTGAATGCCTTCCTTCATGAAAAAATTTTTTTTAATGTTTATTTTTGAGAGAGAGCAGGGTAGGGGCAGAGAGAGAGGGGGACAGAGGATCCGAAGCAGGCTGACAGCACAGAGCCCGATGTGGGGCCTGAACTCCTCAACCATGGGATCATGACCTGAGCCGATGTTGGATGCTTAAGGAACGGACTGAGCCACCCAGGCACCCCCTGCCTCCGCCATTGAATGCCTTCCCTCATAAGGAAGGTACTATTTGAATATAATAAATACCATCCTCAAAACACATCCTTCTGGTAAATACAGAAGACAGCTTTCTGTATGGGTGGGAAACCGTTGGGATGGTTTTATTGTATTTTCGGGTTAGACCTACGCTAATGGTGTTAAATGGTAGTAATGCTGAGGTAGAGAGATGCTGGGGACAGTTGGGAAGGAGGGAGGGAGAGTCAGGCACAGGGACTAGATGGTCTTTATTTACGTGGAGCCACTGGTCCTAAATGGAAGGGATGGTCAAAGAGGAAGTCTTGAGCCTGTGTGGTTGTTTTAGGAAATGGGGAGGTTGAGAAGGGAGAGTGTGTAGGCTGAGACTAGACCCAGTACCTCTCCTGCCATGGAAATAGCTTCATTTTCTGGTTATAAAAATAAGAACATGCTTTTTAAGAGTGCCGGCCCCCCCATCCCCCCCCAAAATACTAAAAAAGTATGTATAGAAAAAAATATTTTGTAACATTGTCTTAAGTGTTGTATTTTTAGAGCATACCAACAGGCTTTAGGGTAGCCTCTCTTGTAACTTTTCTGTGTGTAAGCGCTGTTAGCCTGACATTTTTTCTTATGAAATGAAAGTATAAGATGGCTTTGATTTCCAAAAAGCCTATTTTCGGGATTACAAATTTGCTTCCGGCTCTTACCATATTTATTAGTAGCTTTCTACAATTCACTGGGAAAATTGTGGTAACCTCACTGTCCGCAGAAGCTTTTCAATGATGCTTAATTTGCGTATTCTTGCACTGTTCATCAATGACCACCCGGAGCTTGCTTTGCAACGGACTTTTCTGTGGAACCCTGCTCTTCTCTGTTCTCGCCCTCACCCCTTCGAAGATACCAAATGCCTGTTGTGGTGTCCACACGGTGCTTGGTGGCGTCCCTGCTGACTCTGGTTATGCATCTGTTGTCCGGAGTCTTCCTTTACTTTTCGGAAGAGCAGTGGCCACGCCTGCCCATCTGCCTCGTCTGGCGTGGAAACAGTCTCCGCGTGGTAGAGGGAGGTTGTGGTCACCGTCACGCTCCTGTCTTGGTTCTCTTAACGCACCTTATCACGTCCGGGGGTTTTGTTTGAAGGTCGGTGCTCCTCTGGGCCTTTGCTCACGCTCACCTGTGTTTACACAAGACATCCTGTTTTCTTAGAAGCCACTTTGCTCAGTGTGGACGTCACTGGAACGTGTGATAGGCCTTCCAGTGAAGTTCATGTTGCACCCATTCCACCCACTCCACTTCTAATGATGCAGCAGCGTTTTCTCGTCTTGCTAATATGATTACAATGAACACAAAAAGCACAGACAAATAAAGTAAAGAGTAGTTAGAATTCAAAACACATAATGTTAGTACCACCCTAGGGAAAGGTTTGAAGAGGAGTTTAAGGTATGGGGAGATGCACCAGAGAGTGAACTAATAGCAATCTATCACTGCTGTTTCCACCTGCTCACACGTGTTCTCTTCCTCTTGGGAAGAAATCTCGGCCTGGCCTGATGCGTGTGTTTCTCCCTGGGGCAGGTGGGGACCGGGCCTACTTGGGGAAGTGGTGGTAGGTGCAAGAATCAACGTTGTGTAGGGTGCGCTCGATGTAGCGTCCTGTCCTAGTTTTTACTTTGTGCGTTGCCTTTTCTTTTGGTACTTGTTACATGCACCAAAAGTACATTAAAATCTGGTCATATGTTAGTCATTTTTTTTTGTTTTTTTTTTGAGTAAGCTCTATGCCCAGTGTGGGGCTTGACTCACGACCCTGAGATCGAGAGTCTTATGCTCTACCAACTGAGCCAGCCAGGCACCCCTAGTAATTTTTTCTTTTTCTTTTTCTTTTTAAAGTTTATTTATTTTGAGAGAGAGTGAGGTAGGGGCAGAGAGAGGAGAGAGAGAATCCCAAACAGGCTCCACACTGTCAGTGCAGAGAGTCCTATGCGGGGCTCGAACTCACCAGCCGAGAGATCATGACCTGAGCAGAAATCAGCAGTCGGATGCTTAACTGACTGAGCCATCCAGGCGCCCCAGTCGTTTTTTTCTATTGTTTCGTTTCTATGTACACAAAGCTGTCATTCTGACTTAGTTGCACGAGTTTTGCATTTCAGGTCTTGCTTAGTCCAGCTAGAGAACAGCAACAACAACAAAAGATAAAAGATAAATTATTTAGTAAAGCTTATGTAATGTATAAATGTATAATGTGAGAAAAGTTTTGGACTTACTCCCCTCTCCCCCAGTGGACGGTTCTATAAATTCCCAAAGAGCCTGTTTTTGTCTAGCATGTTGTATTGACTGGTTTATTCTGATACTCCTCTCACTTTGTTTCAATTACTCCATCATACAAATTGTAAACCTTTCTGTTTCATTTTGAGCCTATTAATAACCCTGATAGCTAAATCTAACTGCACAGAAATACTCTGGCCCTGGGGGGTGGAGGGGATGGGCAGAGGGTGAGGAGGCGTGGGAGACACGGGCTTCCAGTCAGGGAATGAACAAGCCGCGGAAATAAAAGGCACAGCATAGGGAATACAGTCCATGATACCGTCATAGCCTTGGATGGTGACAGGTCGGAGCTACACTGGTGAACACAGCATCACGTCAGAGAGGTGAGTCACGTGTTGTGCACCCGGAACGAATGTACCATTGTGTGTCCGCTATACTCAAATGAAAACATTTATTAAAAAAGAAAAGAAGCACTCTGGACCAACCCCAGAACGGATGCCAGCATCCTCAGTAAAATCTTAACAAGCTGAACCCTGCAGAACAGTAAGTGACCAAGGGGACTCTTGTCAGGGATGCGCCCGTGATGCTTTCCTGTTACTGCTAGGACTGTGCATGAAACCCCTAAAGAACAAATACACCCATGTGATTGTGGATCCGCAGTAATACACACGGATGTCAAAAGGCATTTGAAAAAAAACCCGCTTTCGTTCTTTATCTGAAAAAAAATTTTTTTTTTAGTGTTTATTTTGAGAGCGTGCATGTAGGCACGTAGGGAGGGACAGATACCGGGAGATAGAGAATTTGAGCCGTCTCCAGGTGTCAGCCTGGAGCCCATGCAGGGCTCGATCTCATGAACCAAGAGACAAAGATCTGAGCCGAAATCAAGAGTCAAACACTTAACCAACTGTACCGTCCAGGCGTCCCTTATTCTTCACGTTTTAAAGACAAACCAAACAGCAACAACAAAAAAAAAACAATTTAGAACTGTAGGAAAAGAATAAAAATGCTTTAATCTTTAAGTAATAGTTGTTGAAAATCAGTACTAATTATATGAATATTTAAAAGTCAGGAATAACAAAAAGAAGTATGTCATATATTTTTTAAAGATTTTATTTTTTCTTAAAAAATTTTTTTAATGTTCATTTATTTTTGAGAGCGAGAGAGAGAGTGCATGAGTGGGGAGGGGCAGAGAGGGGGAGACACAGAATCCGAAGCACCTCCAGGCTCTGAGCTGTCAGCACAGAGCTCGATGTAGGGCTCGAACCCACGAGCAGTGAGATCATGACCCGAGCTGAAGTCGGACGCTCAACTGACTGGGCCACCCAGGCACCCCTGTTAATCACATCTTTAAAGTAAGTTTTAGCCAATACGGGGGAAAAAAAGACAAAAAGTAAGGCACAAATAATGGAAACAAGGAAACCAAATGTGTTATCAAAGGAAGATCCATATGAAAAATCCAGGAAAATCAACTTCAAGTGAGAAATGAGGGCTAAGATGTATATCTGAATATAATATTTAAGACTTACTTATTTTGTTTATTTATTTTGACTTTATTCATTTGGAGAGAGAGGAGGAGAGAAGGAATCCCAAGTTCGTGGGGCTCAGAGTCACAACCCTAGGGTCATGAACCGAGCAGAAGTCAAGACTCGGGGACGTTTAACTGACTGAGCCACCCACCTGCCCCGATAATTTTGTTTAATAAGTTAATTAAGAAAAACGAAAATCTTAAAAAAAGGTAAATTACAGGCACCGCATGTTATTTAATTGTAATTAGCTCATAAAATAAAGCTCACCTCACTAATCATTTAACAGTTACATTTTTGCCTACCAGATTAGCAGAATACAAAATGTTTGCAGCTGTAGTCAGTTTAAAACTGTGTAAATAGGGACTTCACTAAATAAAATTTAGCTCATATCCACAATAACTTATTTTAAACTCTGGGGTGTATTCTACACTGATATAAACACTTAGGGATGAAATGCCTGCCTACGCATTCTCACCTTGAGGAAGGCCGTGGAAGGCCATGAAAGGACTTGGCTGCTGCACCTGAGCGCTGGGTGGGTGGGTGCTGTGCAGAGTTCTCCCTGATGATTGGGAGCGGAACTTAGCCAAGCTGCTTATTCAGATTGATAATGTCCTAAGAAGTGGCTTACTTTGTTTCCTTTTTCTTTTCCTTTTCTTTCTTTCTTTCTTTCTTTCTTTCTTTCTTTCTTTCTTTCTTTCTTTCTTTCTTTCTTTTCTTAACAAGAAAGAGTTAAGGACACAGCAGTTGAGTTTGACTTTCTTTCTTTCTTTCTTTCTTTCTTTCTTTCTTTCTTTCTTAACAAGAAAGAGTTAAGGACACAGCAGTTGAGTTTGATGTTCTTTCTTTCTTTTTCTTTTCTTTCTTTCTTTCTTTCTTTCTTTCTTTCTTTCTTTCTTTCTTAACAAGAAAGAGTTAAGGACACAGCAGTTGAGTTTGACTTTCTTTCTTTCTTTCTTTCTTTCTTTCTTTCTTTCTTAACAAGAAAGAGTTAAGGACACAGCAGTTGAGTTTGACTTTCTTTCTTTCTTTCTTTCTTTCTTTCTTTCTTTCTTTCTCTTTCTTTCTCTTTCTTTCTTTCTTTCTTTCTTTCTTTTCTTAACAAGAAAGAGTTAAGGACACAGCAGTTGAGTTTGACAGTTCTTACATGCTGGTGTCTCAGATTTGTAAAAGTTGGCTGCCAGCTTTAGTAAACAGTGAGAGTTTGGGTGCTGTAAATGTCAGGTGCCTTTGGTCCCAAGTCCCACACCCTTCTGTAACATTGAGGGTGGAGTTTATCAAGGTGACTGGGGGTGGGGTAGGGGAGATCCCATTTGGAAGGGGACAATACATGGCTCAGTTGGTGTGTTCTCCGAACCATCTTTGTGAAACTGTCTCCCCTCACCCATTTGAAGCCAGTGGGATGTAGTTAAGGGAAACCACTGGTTAGCAGAGGAGAGAGTTCACTTTGGATGCAGCACCTCCCTAAATGCCTAAGAACTACCTGCTTTCTGTCTAGATGGTCAGCGGCCATCTGCCTCAGTCCTCAGTACCTCTTCCTGTTTTCTTTCTTTTAATTTATTTTTATTTCTATTTTATTTTTGTATACTTTAGTTTCTTTATTTCCATCTTTTTCTTTATGAAATCTGTTTGTTCCCCCCAATTGGAAATAGTTTACATGTCTGACTGTCCTATTAAATTTTTTTTTTTTTTTTTTTTTTTTAATTTTTGAAAAAAGAAGGGGCACCTGGGTGGCTCCGTTGGTTGAGCGTCTGACTTCGGCTAAGGTCATGATCTCGCGGTTCGTGAGTTCCAGCTCCGTGTCGGGCCCTGTGCTAACAGCTCAGAGCCTGGAGCCTGCTTCAGATTCTGTGTCTCCATCTCTCTCTACCCCTCCCCCACTAACGCTCTTTCTTTCAAAAATAAACATAAAAAATTTTAAAAAAGAATAGAGTAAATTTAAGGTGTTTTTTTTTTTTTTTAAGTTTATTTATTTTGAGATAGAGCACAAGCGGAGGAGAGGTAGAGGCAGAGTCCCAAGCAGGCTCTGTGCCATCAGGGCTGAGCCTAACGTGGGGCTCGAACTCATGAACTGTGAGATCATGACTTGAGCTGAAACCAAGAGTTAGATGCTTAACTAACTGAGCCACCCAGGGGCCTCGTTTTAGATCTCGTTTAAAAAAGAGATCAAACGGGGCAATCTGGCTGGCTCAGACCCTTAAATAACCAACTCTTGATTTTGGCTCAGGTCACGGTCATGGGGTTCGTGGGTTGGAGCCCCATGTTGGGCTTCATGCTGACAGTGTGGAGCCTGCTCCAGATTTTCCCTCTCCCTATCCCTCTCTCTCTCTCTGTGTCTCTGCCCTGTACCTCACTTGTGTGTGCTGTGTCTCTCAACATTAAAAAAGAAGATATCATATTGCAGTAACTTCTTTGAGACTCTTTCTGAAGTCTTTCTGGATTTTATTAGGTGGTTGAAGTAAACTTGAAGTGACTTGGAATGGAGCTCCAAAAACCTCATTATTATACGAAGAGATTTTTTTCTTTTTAAAGCTTATTTTGAGAGTGAGCAAGAGGGAGAGATAGAGAATCCCAGGCAGACTCCACACTGTCTGCACAGAGCCCTACGCGGAGCTTGAACTCACAAACCGTTAGATCATGACCTGAGCCGAAATCCAGAGTTGGCTGCTTAACTGACTGAGCCACCCAGGCATCCCTATGCTAAGAGATTTAAAAAAAAATTTTTTTTTGTTTCTCTTTCCCTTTCCTTTCTCTTTCTTTCTTTCTTTCTTTTCTTTTCTTTTCTTTTCTTTTCTTTTCTTTTCTTTTCTTTTCTTTTCTTTTCTTTTCTTTCTATCATGTTTATTTCTGAAGGAGAGAGAGACAGAGAGTGAGCAAGGGAGAGGCAGAGAGAGAGGGAGACAGAGAATCTGAAGCAGGCTCCAGGCTCTGAGCTGTCAGCACAGAGCCTGACGCAGAGCTTGAACTCACGGACTGTGAGATCATGACCTGAGCTGAAGTTGGACCCTCATCCGACTGAGCCACTGAGGCGCCTCACTGTGAATTTCTTTATACGCAGTTGATGACAAGGAGAGATGGTAAGGAGAGGGAACCCTCCCTTTGAGGTTGCTGCGGCCACAGAGGGGTAGGTGAAGACAAAAGAGAGCAAATTCCTGTATTGATACATGAAGTAGAGTAACTTACCTGGTTTTATTGTGCAAAAGTAAGTAGATAAGGAGGCGAGACCTGTTATATATTAAGTAAAGGAAAACTTGTGCTTGAAAATTTTATACCCAGAAGCCTGGAGCAACACTTAAGAAAATCAGGATGCAGTGAAGGGTTAATGATTCTCACCCTGCGTTGGTGGTGGGAGGGACCGCCTTCCTCCTCGTCCACCTGCCCTGGCGGGTTGGGGGCAGGGGTGGTGATCATGTGTTGCTGTCCCTGACGAGAACCATCTGTGTCCCCCAAGTGATGTGGTTCAGTGTGAAAGGGAAGGGGAGGGCCGGCCCTGCCCAGCCACCTTCAGGGCGAGGGGCAGAGGCTGACACCGTCCACCGGATGCCAGCTCGGAGATACCACTTTCTGAAAGGAGAAACAAGCACCCTCTGTTGGAAGGGCTAGGAATTGAGCTAGAACAAGTGTAGGTGAGCAAGGAAATTTGACTTCCCCAAAGCTATGAAGGGCAGGAGTGGTGCCGGGGGTCGGGAGCTAGAACTCTCTTCCTGTGGCTTGGCCCTGTTCATCCACCTCCATATTGGCTGCGTTTTCTCATGCCGCCTTTCTTTGCTCCTTGAGATTGGAACTTGGCTTTCGGCAGCTCTTAGGCTTTTATGGCACAACTTCCCCTTGGGTTGGGACTCCTTTTCTTTAATTCCAGTTTGAAAAATCCTCTAGAAGATCCCATTCCCCTGGCTTGAATCGTGTTCATTCACTCATTCTTCTGGGCCCGCGTATTGGGGCCTTGCTTGACGGTTCCTACTAGAAATAAATAGGTGGCTGTGAAGTGTTGGATGGGGGGTGGGTAGTATTTCTCCAAACCGCAAAATTCTAAAGAGTGTTGACTCTTCCTTTTGTCGTCTGTGGCCCAGTGAGTGAGCAGTTTTAAAGGAAGAGAGCAGGTTTGCAGAGTATGTTGTTTGACTTGCAACATTGTCATGGATTTGACCAGGCTTAAAGATGAGGAAAATGAGACAGGGGAAGGAAAGAAGGGAGGGAGAGAGGAAGGGAAAGGAGAGGAAGAGGAAAGAAGGAGGGAAGAAAGACGGAAAGAAGGAGGGCGACAAACCGGGAGGGAGAGTGGACATCCAGCCTCGGTCTGCCGGGCGTCCTGCCACACTCGTGCCCCCAAAACTGGGTGCAGATTTTCTGTTGTGAAATGAAATTCAAAAGCCCTCCCAAATCTTGTCTGTATATATAATTTTTTGTCCCCAAACATAACAAAGTAGGTGGAGGTTTATGTGAAACCACAGAGGGCGGAGTCAAGGCCTGACTTCGTGTCCGGTGAGGGTGGCAGATCCCGGCAGAGATGTGTGAGGCCACTGCTGTTCTTGGTCTAAGCACAAGCAGCGATCTGCTTAGGACCCCGTGTTCAAGAAAGCTCAGCTGAGTGTGTGAGGAAGATGTCGAGGGGCGGTGCTGCAGGTAGCCGAGCTTCCTCGAGTGTTGTTCCAGGAATGTGGTCCAGAATTCTCCAAGCGCATCTTTTCGGAAACACATTGGCAACATCTTTGTGAGAGATGTGATCTCAGGCTTGTTTTGCTTCTCTGCTCCCTATTCCTTGTTTTTGAAACGTGGCAAAAGAAAGTGGTTGGAAATGTTTGGGGTTAGGAAATCACCTAGCTCTGTAGCCCATGGCAGGGTGTAAAGAAAAAAAAAATATCATTTTAATAAGCAAACTTAGTTTGCCCAAATCTGTAAAGATGATTAACTTGATGCCTCTTAAAATCTAGACAAAACATAAAGAAACTGTTGCAGTTTTTTGCTAATACATTACCCTTGTCAATATTGATTAACTAATGGAAACTTGGAGGAAATGAATGTTTTCTCTGTTAATTTTAAGTGACTTGGTTTGTACTGATCTAAATTTTTAAAATTAATATGGCCGTTTATTCTTATAATAAGGTCAAAACTATTTAAACAAACCATGTTGACACCTAGTATCTGGATAAAGGTTCTGTTGGTGATTTCCAAGGTTCAAAATGAAGCCAGTGTAGAAATCATCACTTCATAGAAATGCACCTCACAGCTATGTGAGGTGTGACAGGAGCACACATTCCCTGGAGCAGGATGCCACAGCCACCCCGACTCCAAGGAGAATCCGTGCTGGGCTCTAAGTACCAGTTTGTGTTTGGCTTTGTTAGCCGTAGGTTTAGTCAACCGTTGGGCTTGGCAAAGTGGATTACAGTGAAAGCAGCACATTGCCCTGAGAGTCAAGTATAAAATGTATAGTTGGGTCTTTGAATGTTGACCTCGTATTTTTGCAGAGGCTCAGTGAAGGTTTATTTTCATGTGATTGATAAAAGAAATGATAAAACATTGTTTTAGAGTACAATAACTGCCTTTTTAGCATTTTTTTAGCTTACTAAGAGAAATTGTAAACATATATTAATGCTAAAGTAAACTGATGGGTACAGTGAATCTCCATGGACTCACATAGCCTCAACAGTTACAAGGTTGTGAGAAGTCACGTTTTATCCATCCCCCGTGATTTTGAAGCACTTCATAAACATCATACATCATTCATCATTTGTCTGTAAATATTCCATAATATATCTCTAAAAATGGGGTTTAAGGGGCTAGCAGATTACCATTACCACATTAAAAGATCAATAATTATTTAATATTATTAATGTGATAGTAATGTTTTAGTATTGTCTAATGTCCAGTTAGTCTTCAAATTTTTACTTGTTTTAAGTAAATTTGCAAATTTTTTAAAGTTTGAGTTCAGTTCTTTCGTTTCCCTCATGGTGTGTTGATTGAGTTTCCAGGCCCTGCAGTGTGGTCTCTGATGGTCATGTGTGTCCTTGGGTGTCCGTAACCATATTTCTCCGTGTGTTCCGTAAATTGGTGATTGTGTCTGGGGGTGTGGACGAGCTCAGGCTGGTAAGTGAGGCGAACATTCCTGAATGGTTTGTTTATCAGGAGACACATAATATCTGGTTGTTTTTCTTTTTTCTTTTTAATTTTTTTTTAAATGTTTATTTTTGAGAGACACAGAGAGACCGAGCACGAGCAGGTGAGGGGCAGAGAGAGAGAGGGAGACACAGAATCTGAAGCAGGCTCCAGGTTCTGAGCTGTCAGCACAGAGCCTGGCATGGGGCTCTAACTCACGAACCATGAGATCATGACCTGAGCCGGAGTCGGACGCTTAACCCGCTGAGCCGCCCAGGTGCCCCTTTTTTTACTTTATACATTTTTTTTAAATGTTTATTTTTGAGAGACAAAGAGAGACTGAGCATGAGCCAGGCGAGGGGCAGAGAGAGAGAGGAAAACATAGATTCTGAAGCAGGCTCCAGGCTCTGGGCTGTCAGCATAGAGGTTGACGCAGGGCTTGAACCCATGAACTGTGAGATCATGACCTGAGCCAAAGTCGGACGCTTAACCGCCTGAGCCACCCAGGCGCCCCTTGACAGCTTCCTTTTTATTTAGTAAGTATGAGATGAACCTAGAACATGTCCCGCCCCAGACCTGAACTCAGCCGTTTCTCTGGAGATTCCCGCTCCCTGTGGGTGGTGCATCCTGTTTGGAGCCATATCCTGAGCAGTAGGGATGCACATTTGTACCGGGTTGGTCGTTTTTCCTAGACCTTTTCCGTGGACAGAACTCAGAATTTTTTTAAAGTACTGAAACTTGCAATTTGAATTCAGTACTGTAGGGTTTGCATTTGTATTTTTATTTTAATATTTATTTTACTTTGAGAGAGAGGCAGAGAGAGAATCCCAAGCAGGCCCCACGCTGTCAGCACGGAGCCCGACATGGGGCTCGAACTCACGAACCGTGAGATCCTGACCCGAGTCAAGATCAAGAGTCAGAAGCACAACTGACTGAGCAGCCAGGTGCTCCTAGAGTTTTTTAGTCTTCGTGTGCTCTCCCCATTCTCCTTTAGTTTTATCCTTGAATAATGATTCTGTCATAAAAGTCTGCTCGTGCATCAGTTCCCAGACTTCTGCCTACGCAGATCCTTTTCCCCAAAGCCTTGGTTTGCTTTTTGTTCATTTTTTTGTAGACCACTCTGGCCCACAGTGATTTCCAGACTCACCACAGGTGTACATAGCTCTCATTTAACAGCGATGGGACACTCCAGGATTTACTGAGTTTTAAAAGGTGAAGCATAGGAAAGTACATACGTACTTTGTACAGCGTGCCATTACCAGGACCCCTGAAACTCTCCCCGACTGCTACCCTCATTCCCCTTGCAAAAGAAAGAGAGAGAGAGAAAAAAAAGACAACTAGTGTCCTGATTTCAGATACTAATCATTAGTTTTTCCCGTTTTATTAGAACTTTAAAATTTTGCTTTCATATTCATGATTTGTGGGAAAGAGAGCTCTTTCCAACTCATTGTGTCCAGGTAACGTTCAGAAGGATAAATTTCCATGTTTGCCCCATTGAAAACTTCTCTGATGCAGGCAGAAACCCAACCACGGGCACTTCTGCGAAGTGTGTGTCTTCCACCAGCCAGAGTTTTGTGTTCTTAGCTGTGTCCTTCCCGCCATGTACTGGTACCCTTTGTGTGTTCCCCTTTCGTTTGTATTCGGCACATTAGCCTTTTACCTGTAATGTTGCAAATAGTCTCTCTGTTCTGGCCTGTGTATTGAGGCTTTATTGTGCTGGATTTAAAATACTTTGCGTAGTATAATTTGTTGAGTTTTTTGGCCTTCCTGAGCCACCTCCAACCCAAGATTATGTAACAAAATTCTTTATTTTCTTTAAGTTTTGTTGGTTATTTATATCTTGTGGTCCATCTGGATTTGAATGTAGTGTGAAGACGTATCCCTGTCCACACAGATAGGATGTTGAAACCTCTTTCTTTGGCCTTTCCCATTAAAAAGCTTGCTGGGCTTTTATCTCTGCATGGCTACTACACTTTTCCATCCACAGACTTTTGGACTTCTAGAGAAAGTTTCCACTTGTATTTTTCTCCTTCACCTTCTTTTTGTCAACTTGGTGTTGTTTGCCTGGCCCACATGCTACCATTATACTGAAACCAGTTATGCCTGAGGCACCCTTGACCTTCTTTTTACTGAACCCAGTGGATTTATTTTATTTTATTAATTTTTAATTAAAAAATATTTATTTGAGAGAGAGACAGAGAGAGAGACCGTGCGAGTGTGGGAGGGGCAGAGAGAGAGAGAGAGGGAGACACGGAATCTGAAGCAGGCTCCAGGCTCCAAGCTGTCAGCACAGAGCCTGATGCGGGGCTGGAACCCATGAATCCATGAACCCGTGAACCTGAGAACATGACCTGAGCCAAAGTCGGATGCTTAACGGACTGAGCCACTGAGGCACCCCTGGTTTAGACCTCCTGTTTCTTGTGTAGTGTGTATTTATTATGGGCAACTTTCTCCTTTGGCTTCTCTGATAAAGCTTTTTCTTGGGGTTCTTCCTACTTCTCTGTCTTCCCCTTCTTAGTCACTTTTGTGGCCTTTTTTTTTTTTTTAATCCTCACAATAGAGGTATTCAGTTAGGTCTTCTACATAGGGTTCACACTTAGGCTCACCCATGGGTGATACCATCAGTCTTATGACTTAAGTTATCAATAATATTCTGATAACCCCCAAGTCTCTCTCTTTAGCTAAGAATTAAAACAAAACAAAACATACTTGTGGCCGTATGTTTTTCAAATGAATCCTATCATCATTTCTTTCCCTCGCCCCTCAAATTAACACAACTTCCTGATGCTGGCTGGCCGATTCTGGGGGCCCAGAGGGTCCCTGGCTGCCCGGCATCAAAGTCAAACATGAGCCGGCAGGAGGGACGGCAGAGTTTTGAAGCTACAGACAGTAGGCAGGTGCAGGCACAGTGTCTGGGAGACTCAGAAAGGAAAAGAGAGGGCATCCCGTCTTTGTTCGGGGCCTAGGGGTTGTTACTGAGGATTGTGGTCCGGTGCACGTGCCCTGTCAGGCATCGGGCAGCAGGTTGGAGCAAAGACCGGGCCCGGGTGTTACTCCCCAGAGCAGCGGCTGTGGTCTGGGGTACGTGTAGATGGCTTCCTCTGGTCGTTCTCCCCCGGTCCTTCCTTCCGTGTGACCTGTTCTGAGAAGTCCCTGACTCCTTGTCCCCTACGAGGAGGACGTACACTGCATGCTGAGGCTTGTGGAGAGAGGGGGTGCAGGTCCTAGCGGGAACAGGAGCGGGAAGAGGAACAGAAAGCGGGGTTTCACGGGTCTTCAGCGTCTCTGTCTCGTTCCTCGACGTCCCATTTCTGAGAATGAACAGACTTCTCGACCCACTTGCTCTGCAGAGAAGCCCGTTTGCTGCTTTTAAAAAGTGACGGGACGTCGGGTAACACGCAGTTAGCTGTTGTGAGGTTCAGTGTCCTCGGCGTGCTCGCAGTGCTGGTGCAGGCCGCGTCTCTCTAGCTCAGAACGGTGCTTGTGCCCCGCGAATGCCCCTCGTGCACACCCCCTGCCCCCCCCCCCCCCCGCCCCCATTCTGTTGTCTCTGTGGACCTGCCGTCTCTGCCCTCGGAGCCGCGTCCGGTACGTGACCCTGGGTGTCTTGGGGTATATGACGACTCTGTGTTTAACTTTCTGAGGGGTTCCGTGTCGTTTTTGACATGTTACTTCAATCCCCACGTCACCAAGTTGGGTTGATTGATTCTTTCTGCTAAAAGCCCTGTTTACCGTCGTTATTCCCGCCGGCATGTCCCGGCACACTTTCCAGGGTTACTTTTGTGATTTGCTTTTTGTTTGGTTTCTTTGTCACCACTACAGCCTTATTCTGGGTCATCTTTCACACTTGGCACCATTCGTTTTTGAAAATGTGAATCTTATGGTCACTTCGTTGTTTTAAAAACAAAACACACACCTTCTAATGCCTGCCTTTGCCCTCTGGCTCCAGGGCCCACGAGATCCTTCGCTGCCGAGCCTCCGACCTTCTTCTGCTCCCCGTCTGCCCCCCTTTGCTGTAGCCGTCTACCCACCCCTGGGTGTGCACGGGCCCCCCGTCTCAGCCTGCAGCCTGTGTCCCATTCGAGATGTCTCCTCTCCTTTTTGAAGCCTCTTCTGTATCTTCACGATGACCACGCGTCCTCCCTGCCCCGCGTAGTGACTGTGCCAGTCAGGCACACCTGCTGTGGTCTGCTGTGCCCGCTTACCTCCGTGGGAAGGAGGGGCTGGCGGTCGAGCGACAGGCGACGTAGTGCCGACTAAAAGTAGCATTACTGGGAACTTAGCAGAAGCCGGAAGAAGACTATTTGCTAAATTATTTAGGGAAGGCCTGGTGGAAGAAGGCAGCATTCGTAAAGGTGTGTGACAGAGCCTGTCAAATACCCATGGGTCTGGGTCCTGGAGGCCCACACTAGGGGCAGAAGCCAGGCCAGAGGTGAGACAGCGGGCCTCTTCGCCGTTGCTTCAGCCTTACTCACCTGAGACAGACAGTGGACATACCCGCTCCTGTGGAAGAAAAGCGCGGAGAGAGCGTGCAGAAGAGTTTTAGAAATGGTGGTGCACTGGCCGGAGTGAGAAGCAGTGATGTGCTTCATGGGACCCGCAAGCAAAGTCTCAAGGGTAATTTTGACTGCATGTGCTGACTTCAGAGCTTACCCACCTCCATTTATAAAACATGGAAAATGCAGCAAGAGTATGGTTTCTGGATAAACTCTAGAATCTTCCACAAGACTTGAAAACAGTGTTGAAGAAAATGGTCTGAGAAATACAGTGTTTGTCCAGGAAAAGACCGTGACTGCCCTTACCTCAGACTGTGCCCCACCCCGCGGTCACTGCCCCAGCATGTCTGCAGCAGTGTGGACGCTCAGTGAGTGCTCACACACACAAACAAAATGCAGTTCCTGCCTCAGGCCTCTCCATTTTCAGTATCTTTCTTAAAAAAAAAAAAAAAAGCCTTAGGGGCGCCTGGGTGGCGCAGTCGGTTGGGCGTCCGACTTCAGCCAGGTCACGATCTCGCGGTCGGTGAGTTCACGATCTCGCGAGATCTCGAGTGATCTCGCGTGAGTTCGAGCCCCCCGTCGGCTCTGGGCTGATGGCTCGGAGCCTGGAGCCTGCTTCCGATTCTGTGTCTCCCTCTCTCTCTGCCCCTCCCCCGTTCATGCTCTGTCTCTCTCTGTCTCAAAAATGAATAAACGTTGAAAAAAAAAATTTAAAAAAAAATGGCCAAGAGAGTGAATTTTATGTTGTGCATAGATTACCGTAATTAACAATAATTTTGTAAACAGTTATTATCTTCAGCGTATATAAAAAAGCTCTTCTGGGGTCACCTGGGTGGCTCAGTCGGTGGAGCGTCCGACTTCAGCTCAGGTCACGATCTCACGGTCCGTGAGTTCGAGCCCCGCGTCGGGCTCTGGGCTGATGGCTCAGAGCCTGGAGCCTGCTTCCGATTCTGTGTCTCCCTCTCTCTCTGCCCCTCCCCCGTTCATGCTCTGTCTCTCTCTGTCTCAAAAATAAATAAACGTTGAAAAAAAAAATTAAAAAAAAAAGCCTTAAAATAGCTGTTTAAAAGTAAATGTACAGGGGCTCCTGGTGGCTCAGTCTGTTGAGCGTCCAACTTTGGCTCAGGGCATGATCTCACAGCTTGTGGGTTCGAGCCACACGTCGGGCTCTGTGCTGACAGCTTGGAGCCTGGAGCCCTCTTCAGACTCTGTGTCTCCCTCTCTCTCTCTGCCCCTCCCCTGCTTGCACTCTGCCTCTCTTGTCTCTCTCAAAAATAAATAAACGTTAAAAAAAAATTTTTTTTTAAAGTAAGCATGCATTTCTTTGGTTTGAGATATAGTACGATTTAAAACTTTAGATAAGTCTACTTGGCCTTTTAGGCAAAAATTTAGGCTTATGAAAAAATCTTTCAAATTTTGAGTAAATAATCGTTTTTAGAGAGGGCGAGAGTGACTGAGCTCGTGTGTGCGGGGAAGGTGCAGAGGGAGCGAGAATCTTAAGGAGGCCCCATGCTCAGCGTAGAGTTCAGCACAAAACTCAGTCCTACGACCCTGGGATCATGACCTAAGCCGAAATCAGGAGTCAGACGCCCAACTGACTGAGCCACCCAGGCACGCTATCCCTCCCCTCCCCCCCTTTTAAAGTAGGCTTCATGCCCAGCATGGAGCCCCGTGCAGGGCTTGAACTCATGACCCTGAGATCAAGACCTGCCCTGAGATCAAGAGTTGGGCACTGAATCTATTGGGCTACCCAGGTGCCTCCATTCATATTTAAATATAAATAAAATGTGACTTTTGGCTCTGTGTTTCACTGGCGCGTTGGGGTGTTAGATCCTAGCTGTTGAAATAACACCACCTCCTTAATTCCTTCACAATTTGAGGTCTTGGTTACTGACACACTGTTCAGTCTCGTGTATAGCATTCTGGTTGTATTACGCTTTCTTTTACCATCAGGCCGAACTCTTGAGTCTGATGGCAGAACACCTGTTCAGGCCCCCAGCACATCCCTTCCCACCTGTTCTCTCACGAGGGCTTGGCTGCCACTTCTCAGAGCCAGTCCGTGTTCCCTGTCTGAGTTCTCCGTTGGTGATTTCTATATACAGTGTATGTGGATATTTACTGCCAGGATTGTGTTGACTGCTTCATAGGCATGTAGGTGTATCAGTGTGTGTCAAATTTGACAATTTATGAATGTGCATTCCTACCGAATGTCAGTTATACCTCGTTAAAGCTGTTGAAAATTCGTACATAATATATACCATCAGTAGGTCATTAGGAAGCCCGGTGTCTCCAGGAACCATCAGACTGTGGATTCCTCCTCACTTGGCCCACTGAGCTCCCTTCTTGGCCTGCGTCCTCTGGCCTCCCTAGTCCTTCGCTTCCGTCATCCTCTCTCCAGGCCAGAGCACTCTTTCTGCAAGAGAAGAATCTCACGATGCCACTGCCATTTCTGTAGGGCCCCAGCTCTTGTTGTGAGACCACTCCTGTGTGCCAGAAGTTCTGGCTGGCCAAAGGGGTGACACAAACCAGACACGTGGGGTCTTTGCTCTCTGCGTGCTGAGTCTGCTGGGCCACAGGAATGGTGTACATGAGGGTTGGCTAAGCTCAGGGATTCCAGTGAACCGGGTGAGGTCCTCTGTTGGTGCTTCTAATAGGGCACCCTAAAGACCACAGTGGAAGCCTGATTCGGCTTCCCCCTGAGCCGGGATCCGGGAGGGTGGGCCTGGATGCCTGTGTCTTTACAAGTTCTGTCTACCACTGTAGGGTTACCCAGAGGGTGAGAACCTAGCTGGAGTCCAGGGCGGGAATAAGAGGTTTGGAAGGGGGTCATGTTTGCTTCCCTGTGGGCCTCCTTGTGCTACAGAAATGGAAACGTTTTGGCCGTCAGGTAGCATTTTGCTGATGGATCCACGTATATCCGTCGAATAGCGTAGAATTTATAACATGGTATTAACGTTCTGTAATTTATCTGTTGGGTGAAAATTGTGTGCTTAAAAGTTTTGATCAGTTTTTTTTCTTCCCCCACAGAACTCAACAAAAATCCAGTGGAAGGCTTTTCAGCAGGTTTAATAGATGACAATGACCTTTACCGATGGGAAGTCCTTATCATTGGTCCCCCTGACACACTTTAGTAAGTACCATGGAACTGACACTAAAATAGCTCTCTTAATTGAAGTATAAACTGTTTTGGCAAACTGAAGTGAAATTGTTTAGATCAGATGGAGTGGCTGTGGTTAGGTGAACTTGTTTGTATCAAGTGAGCATGTATAGGACTTACGTGTTCTGCCTGAAACTCTAGTGTCTAAAGCCTGCTGCTTTCTTAAATAGATAATAGTTTCTGAAATGTAGATGTTTTTAATACCTGGAATAAATTTATTACAGAAAAGCTATTTTTAAGGTAAAGCCTCTTATAGATCATGTATTTTTTACTTGTTTCTCAGATATGGGGTTAATATTGGCAGGATAGGAGAAAGAAGAGAATTCTTGACTGAAATGTTTCTGCCTCTTCCTTCTGTGCCTCACCCCCAAAGGGAACCCCATAATTTCAGAGATCAGGCTTTCCCACCCTCAGCACTTTGTCCGTTTGATTCCAGTGTCGTGATAACCTGGGAGATTTCCTTTCAGGACACAGGTCACACATCAGCGTCTTCACGTGGGAGAGAACTTTCAAAGTCATCGGTTTAGTGACTCTTCAGTTGGGTCCCCCCAGAAAACTGACCAGAGCCAAGATGTGTTGACGCTGAAATGAACCAGTGTTTACCTTTTCTCACTTTATAAAAGCGATTGTTACAGCTAATCACTTTTAGTTACTCCTTATTAACAAATGTCAGTTAGAAAACGGAATGTAGTGGTATGAAAAAAATAACGGAAAAGGAGATGAGATTTCTTAAATATTTTATGTCCTACATTTTATTTTAAGATGTTTTCTTAATGTTTATTTTTGAGAGAGAGACAGAGTGTGAGTGGGGGAGGGGCAGAGAGAGAGGGAGACACAGAATCCGAAGAGGCTCCAGGCCCTGAACTGGCAGCACAGGGCCCGATGCGGGGCTCGAACCCACGAACCAGGAGATCACGGCCTGAGGTGAAGTCAGATGCTTCACTGACTGAGCCACCCAGACGCCCCTTCTGTCCTACATTTTAGATTCAAAGACCACAGTCTTACTTTCTGCTCTGAATGTTTGCAGACTAACTTAAAGCTACTAATATTTAATGTTTGTTTTTTATTTTTTAACAGCAGGTAAAAGTTTATTAGAGTATAAGATCAGAAAGGAAGAATAGTACGAAAGCTCTCTTTACAGAGAGGGGACATTTGAAAGTGAATGCCCATGACTGTAGGCAAGGGTCCTTGTTTTGTAAGGTTCTGGTTGTCCCGCCCCTTCCCCCTGGCTCCTCCTTGGCTTAATAGCACTGGGTGCTGGGTCATTTCCATCATGTGAGGTGTGGTCTGTGTTCACACTTAGGTCTTTTGTGAAATTCCCCAGTCCAACCTGAGGGGAGTAGGCGGGGTCTGTTACGTTCTTAGGAACCTTACCCCTGGGGTGGGGAGGGTTTGCTGTTGTCACGCACTCCCAGCATTATTCCAAAATCTGTCTTTCCCCACCCTTTCCCTCTGGTCCTACCCTTTCCCTCTCTGCCTCTCTTATCGGATCTTTTTCTACCATAGTCTTCCCACTGAACGCATGACTTCTAACTGCGTTAGGAATCGGGCAACGACCGATCTTCACTCCCTCCTGCTGAAAGGAGGCATTGAGGGGCAGGTTCCGAGGTCGATCCAGAGGTCCGAGATAACGGGAGGGTGTTTGGAACATTTGGGCTAGCAGGATTTTCTTGGAGGCCTTATTTTTCTGGCATATCATCGGCTTCTACAAATGACATACATAGACTATTAGACTAACAAGCATTAATATTCCGAACGCAATGCCTCCTAGGGAGGAGACCACACCATGGGAAGGAAAGATGCATTGTAGCCATCCCAAAAGTCCCTGACATATTTGGTCATTTTTTAAAAAATGTAACCACAAGTTTTCCTCTCTCTTCCGTATTTATTTGGATCTTGTGACATTGTTGGTTAGAATAATTAAGCAAGTTAACTAGTTTTTGGTTCTCGATCCTCGAATCTTCTTTGGCCATCCAGTTTCCACAGGAACAAACTCCACGAGGAGTATTTAACTTTACCTCTCCAATATCCAGGTTACTCTAAGTTCAGACAATTATTTATCCGTCCTGGAGCTAGTAGCACCGTCGTCCCTAATTCAGTCATAATGTCCCTTTCTAGCAAAGGAGTGGGGCTCTCTGACTTTATCAAAAAAGAGGGCGGAAAAAAAAGAGTCTCCCCTTATGCACCCCAGGGGCTGAGAGAAAAATTTAGTCATAAGTTTTCTGGAGAGGCCTCTAAGAGTTACGCGGCATTTGGATGGTTGGCGGGGGAAAGGACGGAAAAGGCAGTTGAGTGTCAAGAAGGAACTCAAGCGGTTTTCCTTCCGTTTTCCAGAGTTACCCGAGGCTCTGGGTTTCAGTGGACAGTTGGTTCAGGGGGGCCACTGTGATGAGCCCCAGGACCGATCCGTTCCCTTCAGGGACACTGGGTATCTGAGCCCTTGCAGACTGAGGTCCCCGAGGGCATCCGGATCTCCAGCGACCGTCTCCACACAAGGGGCCTGGCTCATGGGGTTTTGACTTCGGTTGTCCCCTCTGAGAACACTTGTGTTTCCAGTGCCCTGAATGGCCTCGGATATGGCACTTGGTGCCAGGACCTTGGGAAGTCTGGTTCGACATAGTATGTAAGGCCGAGACTAAGGCCTTACATTTTTTTCTTAAGCCTCCTTTCCTGTTCCTTACTTTTCTCTTGATCTTGGTTGTCATATACCCAATTGGCAGCTTGTAAAAGCTCCTCCAGGGTCCCTTCCCAGCCAATAGCCAACTTTTGTAGTTTTCTCCAAATATCTGGGGTCGATTGAATGAATGATGAATTTGTCCTTCAGAATCATCTCTGCCTCAGGGGTCTTAGGGGAGATAGCCTTATATTTAATGAGAGCCTCCCTTAACTTTTCCAGGAAGGCCACCAGGGTTTCATCCGGTGTCTGTATAATAGTGGCTCATCTAGTATAATTTAAAGGCTTAACCTTAGTTCTTTTTAATCCTTCCCAAGTACAGGCTTGGAAATGGCAGTACCACCATTCCCAGTGTGATTATCATAGTCCCAAGTAGGATCTTGGGGTGGGACTGCCTGAGCTTCAGTAGGGAATTCTGGAAAGCCTTTATATACTTATCCAGACCATCAGAAAATGTACCTAGATATCCTTTTGCCCCTCTTAAATCTTAGAGCGAAAAAGGTACTTGTAATCTTGTCACGGTGGTGCGTCCCTGGGTTTCTCCTTCTGATGCTCCAGCTTCTTGTAGGGGAAACACGCCTGTCACGCTACGGGGAGGGCCTGGGTAAGGTGGGCGGCAGCAGGGAACAGAAGTGCACGTTTGAGGTCTGGGTATATGGATGGAGGACCCGAGGCGGAGGCTGAGGTGAAAGCCTTCGCTTCCTCCCTCTCTAGGTCTGCTTTGGGTACAGGCAAAGGGCCCTCAGTTGTTTACCCTCCTGATGACTGGACTTCAGAAAGGGTTGGCCTGACACCTACCTCGATTGTCTCTTAAGGCCCCCAAAACACTGAACATAGGGACTTCTCCCCATTTCCCCTCACATTTGCAGATCAAGTCCAATCGTAGGATGGCATTATAATCGGTTTTCCCTCGGGCGGCCAGGTTTCCTCCTCCAATTCGCACTGGGGCCAAGCCTCGGGGCAAAAAGAAAATGAGTTGCTTCTTCTTCAGGGTTTGTGGATCAAAGTCATCCCAGTTTTTCAGAATGCATCCCAAAGGGGTATTGGCCTTGGTTAGGCAATTGCCCATCTATAGGAAAAAGAGAAAAAGGCATCCCTTACAGCTGGCCAGGAGAAACCTCATCTTCTAACCCCGCATTCTGGCTGGCTACGGGACCGGCAGCCAGAAGCCCAGTCAGTCTCTCGAGCTGCTGGGAGTAGTTGCTCTTACCCAGGCTTGACCCTACTTCCGAGAGCTGACCTGGTCTTCCCTGATTTCTCCTACCCGGGACCTTGGGAGTACGGACTGTGACCACGCAAGACTCTCCTGGTTTTGGAAACGTGTACTAATTTTATTTTGGCCCAACAGTAATTTACATATTGATCATCGGTCATTGTGGGGGGCTAAAAGGGCTAAAGATGAGGTCTGTTCCCCTGCCCTTTTCAGCAGTGTGCAAATAAATATGTTCCAGCCGTGTGGGTATCCATTTTTGGCATACACTGGGCTAAGTTTAGCAAAATGGCCCCCGTATCCCAGTAAAAGCCCTTTGTATATCATGGTCATCCCTCGTGTGGCACAGACGTCCATTCCTGTGCTAAATGGGCCCAACAAACATGGAGCATTTGGAGGCTGGCACCAAGGGTATCGAGGGTATCGCCGTTGTCTTCCAGTCTTTGGATCAAGGGAGGGTCAGTTTTAATCTTAACCTCGTGTACTTTTAAAATCCGTTCATTTTAACCTTAGTCCTTCTTGACCACACATAAAATTCCTTTCCAGAGATTTCCCTTCACAACCCTTCCACAACTTTCCTTTGCATTCACATTTTGTCCCAAGCCATTTCTCTCCAAATAACCAGACAAAATTACTTTATTTTGCCTTCCAATAAAAATGTATTTCCTTTCCTTATCTTTCTTACACTTCTACTTTTCTACGTACTGAGTTGCTTTCCTTATTCCCATCTGCCTTAACTACATTTAGCAGAATTTTAACTCTTAGAAACCATAGTCTCCAGTGAAAACTTGGTAACCAATTGTGAACTGTCACACCAGAATTCTTTGGATGGCAAATTCGTGAGCCACTTAAGCACAAAGCATGTCTACCAACAGACCCAAATAGCCTTAGTTTTTCTGCGATGAGAAGTCAGAAGCTCAAACCTATGTTAAGTAATCAATGCTTTAGCACTCCAGTCTGTTTGGAAAAGACCTGGACGTCCAACGAATTGAATCCCATTTATCATGCAAACAAAACTTTATACAGTTTCAGGGTACCAAAGACTGGAAGGCATCTTAACAATTACCCATGAAAACTTTGAGGCAGAATTTACCATCATTTTAGTCATCTTTTTGCTAACAAAGTGGAATGGAGATAACATGAACCTATTCGACCTCCAGGAAACCTAGATAGAATAAAAAGTTTTATATTTAATACTGATAAACTGGTCTATCTCAAACCAACAAACTTAAAATAGCCTAAACATTGAAACTCGAATGAGTTTTCACCTGCATTCACCTAAAAGTCAATCAGTTTGTTCTCCGTTGTCAGTTTTTATCTGGGGCATCAGTGGGGAGATCTGAAGTGGGCAGTCCAAGTGGGTGCTCTTTGCTCCTTGACAGGAGGGTGAGAGGAGGAGCTGGTGGTGCCTGGGACACTGAGGATGGTATAGGAGACAGTTGGTCGGCTGCACCCAAGGAGGTGCAGAAACAGGGGGAGGGCAGGGAGGGCTGAAGAGGTGAGATTCGGCTGGGAAGCCTGGAGGCAGATAAAAGCCCAGAGGACAGACAACGAGACACCTGGTCCGAAAGCCTGTCAGCTTGGACGGATGAGCAGATGCACATTTTTTTTCCACCACTGTGGGAATGGGGAGTCCATGTCGGGCCAGAGAGGACAGGGACGTTCCCTGAAACAAGAGGAGTTTGGGCAGCTGCTAGGGAATATTCCTTCAAGTCTCTGTCCTGAGTAGACTAAGCAGAGCCAGTTGGTTCTTATTCGCATCCGCATCTTGTGGGAGCCTGCCAAATGTCTTCTCTCCCATCACCACCGTGGGCATCAGGGGCAGGAGGAGGGTGGTGAGCCCAGAAGGCGTTGAAGCAAGTCCTGCTCTCCACTCCACAAGAGATGTTTGAAAATGAAAGGTAAAAAATGAGACCTGGGCAGTGAGCCGTGGCCGGAGTGTCGGAAGTGGAAGCAAGTAGAGGGCCACCGTCCACTGCAGTTGGGAAACCCGTGAGGGAGGACCCTTTGCAAGTCTCCCGGATCACTCCTAGGAGGATATGTGAGGGATCAGTCCTGGGCTTTTCCACTCATTTCCCAAAGGAAGAGGCTGGCCATAGAGAATTCTACCAGCTACCCAAGCGGGGCGGTGAGGGATCCGGTTTCGCCGACGGCCTTCAGGCATCCACCAGACAATAGCCTGGGTCAGGGCCCATCGTTTGCTGTTTGGTCTCCCTTGAGTCCCATGCATCCAGAGGGTTTTCTCAAAAGGAAACTGGGGCTCCACCACACCAGTGTTCCCGACTGCATTGGGGGATCAGCTGGGGGGGAGACCCAAGGAGCTTGTCAGCTGAGACTTGAGAATGGCAGTCACTCTATTCGCCCTCAACTGGCGGACGGGTGCCTGTTGTTTGGTTCGAGAACTTTATTTAGGTTGGAAAGAAAGGGGGTACCAACCGCCCTTTACTTACAGTTAGAATATGTCGATACCCCGGACGAGCCCCCAAAGAAATGTTGCAGGATTTCTTATCAGAGTACCCGGGGTTCGTTGTCTTGCTGCAAAGAATGAAGGGGTGGACACAGAATGAGGGGCGGGCAAAAGTTCATGAGGGTATAGGATCAGAAAGGGAGAATAGTAGGAAAGCTCTCTTGACAGAGAGGAGACATTCGAAAGCGAGTATTTAATGCTTTATAAGATGGATTGTGACTATCTGATGTCAGTGGCTAGTACAGGTTCCGTACTGTTTTTAGAAGTGGGGGTATTGGGACAAAATACTGTGACCTTTTGTATCTCAGAGCCATACACCTGAGGAACAGAGCCATGGGTCCGTGTCCGAGTTTCTTGGGGACTGTGCTTCCTTATTCAGCTGTGGTCCTCCATGGCTCTAAGCAGGTGGGGATTTCATTTTAGGTGTTCAAAGATGGGGACTCCTCCACCCCCTAAAACACCTGGTAGAGAAGAAAATTAGGGCTAATTGTTACCAGAGCTGGTACAGTACATACAGGGTAAGCTGTAGGCTGTAGTGTGGACTTGGGGCTTTCTGTTGTCTGGAAAAGTGATTGTTTTGTCACGATTGTTTCCGGTCAGAAATTTTACTGATGTATTTGTCAGGGCCATGTTGGTATTGGTGATCACCGCACACCGTAGGAACTCAATTCGGTCACTCCACAGGGAAAGTTCGGGTCGGTAATAGTAACCCTTGAAAAACATCTTTGAGGTGTCCCCCATTACATCCTTAATATTATTTGCAAGCAAATAAAACCTACATACAAGCCCGATGAAGTGCAGATTTTCAAACTAAATACGTTGCATGAAGGTTTACTGGGGAGACATAGTGACATTCCAATGACAGAATCTTGTACTCTGGCGATAGAGTATTTCTTCCAAATTGCTGTCTGTGTAGAGGAGTAATTAGCACCCAGGCCCCAGCTTCATCTCTGAGGACCCCACAGAGCTCTGGCCTTTTCTCTAAAGGCTCTTGGCGGGTCCATATATACATTGTATGCCTTCAGCTTTGCTAAGGGGAACCATTTGTTAATAGTCCCCGCACTAATTAATAGTCCCTTTTTTTCCCATCAATTAAAAACTCGTTCCTGGCCTTCAGTACACATTTAAACAGTGGTGGCCGCTCCTCTGGAGTGTGGGCTTCTGGATGAGACAGTTGGGCTGTAGTCTGACTTCAGTGCCACGTGCACCTTTTTTTGTTTGTTTGTTTTAAGTTTATTTATTTTGAGAGAGACAGAGAGAGAATCCCAACAGAGAGGCTGTGCGTTGTCAGTGTGGAGCCTGACAGAGGGCTCAGTCTCATGAACCATGAGATCATGACCTGAGCTGAACTCAGGAGTCAGGCACTCAACCAACTGAACCACCAGGGGCCCCCAGAATATTACCCAAAGGACAAAGAGGGGGTAGTTTGTTTGTTTCTCTCTCTCTCTCTTTCTCTTTCTTTCTTTCTTACTTTCTTTCTTTCTTTCTTTCTTTCTTTCTTAAAAAGATTTTTTTTTAATGTTTATTTATTTTTGAGAGAGACAGAGCACGAGCAGGGGAGGGGCAGAGAGAGAGAGAGGGAGACACAGAATCCCAGGCAGGCTCCAGGCTCCGAGCTGTCAGCACAGAGCCAGACGCGGTCACGAACTGAACTCACAAATCATGAGATCATGACCTCAGCTCAACCGCATGAGCCCTCCAGGCACCCCTGAGGGTAGTTTCCTCTTAGTTTCAGGTATTTTATATGCAGTGTAGACACTTTTTTTCCCTGGAAGCTCTCCTGCTGACTGGCTCTTGTCTCATCGGTCAGAATTAAACCACTTGCTCATTTCTTCCCAGGAGCTGGTAAGATGGGGGAGATTTTGCTGCAGTGGGTTTAGAGGAGTTCCTCTGGGCTGGAAGGGATTTCGAAGTGTTAGCAGATAGGGTAAGAATTAACTGGATGGAGAGGCTCCTGGGTGGCTCAGTCGATTGAGCATCAGACTTTGGCTCAGTTCGTGGGTTCGAGCCCCGTGTCGGGCTCTGTGCCGACAGCTCGGAGCCTGGAGCCTGCTTCGGACTCTGTGTCCCCCTCTCTGTCTGCCCCTCCCCTGCTCACGCTCTGTCTCTCTCAAACATAAATAAACATTAAAAAAAATTAAGAATTAACTGGGCGGATATTCTGGCAAAGGCAGAGAGAGGTGGGGTAAATGGAAGGGGAGCCACAGATGAATAATTTCGTAGGAGGAACAGAATGTAATTGGGCCTAGAAAACCAGGGGTGGGACCTGGAGTGTGGCAACAGTAGTCAAACTGAGCATATGGGACCTCAAGAAGAGGGTGGATAGACGGGGTTGAGTGCTAGGTGAAGTTTATAAACACTGCTGAAGAGTTTGGGTTTGTCTTCTGTCCTGACGACAAAACCTAACCATTGAGGGATTTTATGCCAGGAGTTACCAGTCAGGAATTTGATGCACATCCTAAAGTATAAGCCCTGAGTATCATGACTTTGGGATCGCAGATTTTATTTTCCTTCACTTTACTTGTGTTTTATTTCTGCAACAGAAATTTGTTTTTCACAGTGTTACTCTAAAAGCTTCTTTGTAGGTGGAAGAGCTGGGCTGGGAGCTGGGGCTGAGCCGGGTGGCAGTAGGGAGACGCACGGCCTTTGCCCAGGCGGTAGAGTGAGGAGGGCTGGGCAGATTAGCCAGGAAGGGGTGGGGTAAGGAGAGGAAAGTGTGTTCAGAAGTCAGCATCCTAAAATGGTACCAGGTACCGAGAATCGAGTATTTCATGTTGTGTGCTGGCTTAGCAGGAAGGAACTTAGAGGTGTCCAGCAGCTGAAGACGGTAGACGCATCTCGTGTGGGGGTGCCAGACCTCCGGTGTACATCACTGCCCACGGGGAGGGACTGAGGCTGACAGTGGGGATGTCGGGCCGGAAGTAAGTTAATGTGGGCTTAGATGGTGCCTAAACCTACCTGATGAATTCACCACCGGATACATCATTTATGTAACGATGGGAAGAATTAACGAAGTCTGACATTTTTTAGACGCTCTCGTGTTATTTTGTGCGGCGTCATTAGCCTTCCCTTAGTCACTAGAGGGCGCTGCACCCTTCAGAGTGACGAGGGCACTCAAGATTCTGTAAGACTGAGAGTTGTCACGAGGATTAATTTAGCCGCTATATTTATCGCTCTGTTACTGCTCTGTCCATTAATGAGTCTTCCTAGTGGTGTTAAGGACAGATTGTCTCGGTGTCTTTCTGTGAAGGACACCGAGCTGGCGTGCTGTACCTGCTCTTTTCAGCCTGCCGGT
This sequence comes from Prionailurus viverrinus, assembly GCF_022837055.1. NCBI lineage: Eukaryota > Metazoa > Chordata > Mammalia > Carnivora > Felidae > Prionailurus > Prionailurus viverrinus. The sequence continues at coordinate 443,308 of NC_062574.1, read as the reverse complement.
TATCGGGCGTGTGGACGGCCAGCCATTTCCACGGAATGAGAGATTTCAGGGAAAGGCGGTGGCAGATTTGTGAAGGACGTTGGGAGACTCGGGGATCACCATATAACTTTAAATTGTATACGTTTGTGTTAGTGAGTGGCGAGTGTAACCTTTGACCTCTTACTCTCTCTGTCTTTCCTCAGCCACGGCTAGTCTGTTCAAAGAGCATGCTTTATTTTATTCCTCCCCACTGGCAATGGGGTGGAAACTTTGTAGGCTGTTAAGATCACGCATGCTTTGTCATCGTGGATGTAGGACCCGACGGACTCTGGTTAGTACCATTTTACAGTGAAGCATGAGCCATGTGTCCTGTGATGAGCGAACCTTGTGCTGCATGATCAGTGCAAGGCCACGTCACTGACTGTTCAGTGCTCAAGAACAGGGGCTCGGGGGCCTTTGTTTACCTCCCCCCCTCGGCCTCTTTCATTGGCCATGCAACTTTGAACAATGATGCAGACTTTGTCTTAGCAGTTTCATTTTTAGGGTAAAAACCCGATGCCCAGGAAGCGTTTGGAACGTTCAGTGTTCTATTGCTTGTAATAGCAAAACAATTGGAAGCAGTCAAATACCTTATGAGTGTGATAAATTGTTGAATGTGGCAGATAAAATGAACAAGAAACCGGTAACAACAGGAGTGTTGTTTTTTTTAATCTTTATTGATTTTTGAGAGAGAGAGAGAGTGAGCAAGCGAGCAGGGGAGGAACAGAGAGAGAGGGAGACAAAGAATCCGAAGCAGGCTCCAGGCTCTGAGCTGTCAGCCCAGAGCCTGACGCGGGGCTCGAACCTGCGAACAGTGGGATCATGACCTGAGCCGAAGTCAGACTCCTAACCGACTGAGCCACCCAGACGCCCCAGGAGTGTTTTTATAAGAACAGTGTTGAGCAAAATTTAAGACCACAGCATAAGCGTATCATTTATATAAAGTCAATATGGCGGAATGAAAGGATCTGACGAAACAGAATGATGGGATCCGGTCCTGGTAAGATTTTTATAACGTAGTGTGAAACAGTAAGTGGGGCTAATGGAAGGAACTTCATCTAGGCTGAGAAAAGGTTCTCAGCCTTTTCAGATGGGAGGTTTGCACCCACAAGCTGGGGCCACACAACTCGGGGTTTAAAAAAACGGGTAGGATTCTATAGGTGAACGACGTTAAGGAGTCCAGCTCTAGGAGGAAACCTAAACCGTGTTAAGGCGTAACATGGGGTTATTGGTTCAGAATGGGGAGTGATCTGTAGACAGTGAAAATTGTGTGCTTTGAACCTTTGGGGGTAATTCTGTCAATAAAACCTGACATTTTAAGGATGAAAATAATTTAAGACAGTTTTTCATGATCGGGATTCCAGTGAGCTGACATAAAGTGGATCCAGTCAGTCAGACTTGAGGGACACGGGGAAGCTACCTTAACGTTGAGGAGCAGCCTCATCAGTGGAACAAAGTGCAGGGCTTTGGGGCAGCTCTTCTGATGTCCTTTTACATAGATTCTTGGCTGTTTTCTGTGTTTGCAGCTTTCAAACTGCCCCCCCCCCCCCCCCCCCCCCCGCCACAGCCCATAACCGGAAATACTTTACATGGTGACCTGATGCATACTCCTGTGCGTGCGTTTTAGTGAGTAGCAACATGCATGTAGGTGACTTCAGTGAAACGGACTGTTTGTGATAAGCGCCTGTGTTTTCTGTTCGATTTTGATTTGTCATAAAAGAGAACTGGTTAGCAACTCACTCGGTTGATTTTGCAGCCCCGGTTTGAAGAGGAGTGCATCCAGCTGCCAGGTGCCACGGCCGGTTCTGGCGCTGGCTCTGGCAGGTGGGGCAGCACGGGCGAGGAGGTGGCTGCCGCGCCCGTCAGGGTGGTGGGTCCGTCCCAGCAGCCGTCCCAGCCTGCTGTTTGCCCAGGTCTGCAGTTTCGCCCCTTCGAGGAGTCCTTCTGGGAGCCTCGCAGATGGAGGTCATGCAGCAGACGTAAAAGTTGTCCTTTTTCTTCCTTCGTACCCTGGGTGTCTGCACTACATTCAGTCCGGCTTTCTTCCAGTGCCAGGGAAGCGATGTTCTTTTTCTTGATTAAGCCCCCTTTCCCTTGTTTTTTTCTTTCTTCCGGTCACTCAGTTACTGTTTCTCTAGTGTCCCTGGTCTTTCTGCCAGCACCTTCCCGTCTCCTTGCAGACAAATTAGTTTCGTTCCTCCTTTTAAAGCCTTTCATTTGTGCTCTTTCCCCATCTGGTTACCCCGTTCTTTAACTGTTGGGCTTTTCAAGTCGTCCTGCTCGTCACGCTTGCACCTCACCACCCCTCTCTCGTTCACCCTTCGCGGCCTCCTGTTGGCTTTTACTACAGTTGTGTTACCACGGTTGCTCTCTCTGCTGGGAGCCCATCGGCCTTCCCTGGGTCTTTAGTATTTGGTGTTCATGATCTGCCTCTCTGTTGTTAAGCCCTTCCCCAAATCTTTTATGATCAGAAAAGGCAATACAGATTGATACTTGCTTGTGGTTAAAAATTGTCTGTATCGACGTGTACAAAGCAGTGAGTAAAAGATCCTGTGTTCCAGAGTTGACCGCTGCTATGTATTGGTGTCGTGTTCTCATACAGTTTTCTATTTGTACATAAACATGTCCCCATGTTTTTCTTCTTAAGACAAATGGGCTTATAGTAGATACTTGGTTTTTTTAAAAATTTAGTTTTCGATTGCTCATGTTCCAGTAGTTAGGACGGATATTTTGCCTGATATTTTCTTCTGCCACCAAATGGTAAGTGCTGGGAAGAAAACAATGATCTCTGACGTCTTCTTCCCTGTTTTATTACTTTACGTAGAACGGTGCCTCACGCAAATAGGTGATCAGTGTGTCTTTGTTCAGTCCCGCGTACGGAGCTGACAATTGCATTTCTCACCGATCTCAGCCAAGCATAGTCACGTGACCCTGCTCTGCTGGAGTGCGCGCTGAGCAGTAAAAGAGTCAGATGTGCCAGCAGCCGTTGGAGTGAGTGCGACGAGGCCGGTGTGTGCCAGGGGGACACGGGTGGTTGAGGTCTGATAGTCAAAGCAAGGCCTTTGTCAGGAGGGAACGTGGCAGCCGAGCTCTAAGTGATGACAAGGGGAGAAGGTGTTTCAAACAGAGGGAGTGGCCGCTACCGATGACACGGGGAGGAACTTAGTCATGTGCCCCATCAGGATGACTTGCTCTCCTTGGTTTTTGTTGTGAACATAACGGCTCGTTGTCCTGTTTTGATGGTTCTTCAGAAACAGTTTTTAAGTAAATGGCGTTGACCTAGGACCGTACTAATTCCGCAGTCACTGGCCACGTGTGCTACTCAAATTGAATAAAATTGAATAAAATTAAAAATTCAGTTCCTCAGTTGAACTGGCCGTATGTCAGGTGTTGTGGACAGTGTGACCGTGGACCAAGCCAGTGTGCAGAAAGCTGTCCTGCGCAGCGCTGTTTTGCAAAAGCCACAGAATACAGACTCCTTGGGAGACTTTATACCCTGTTCCAGCTGTTCGTGTCTGATGTGTGAAGGGCGAGGAAATACTCGTGAAACGACAAGATGAATAAAGGAGTGGAAGGTCCGCGCGTCTTTCCACACAGGGAACAACCCAGTTAATGTGTGTGAGCTCTGAGAGGGGAGGGGGCTGGTGGGGCTTGAAGAACGGTGGGAGGGCTGGCTGCCGCGGACGAGAGTGATCGCTGGAGACCCCCCCAGGCAGAGCGAACCCTTCTGGACGTGGACTTACGTGCAGTGGGCGGTGGTGGTAGGGTCGTTAGCACCGCAATGACGGGACCTGATCGGGATGCCTGCTGTGCACCAACTGTTTCTTTCATTTTCCTCGCCTTCTGAGAGTTCAGTAGGAGGGTGGGCGTGATGGTCTATTGAACTGAGTATTGGAGTAAGTAAATTATCTGCTTGAGACCCAGGTTACGAACTCCCTTCATTTACAGTGTTAGCACTGGCACCCTTGTTTTATGTTTGTTGTAATAATTGTCTACCGATAAGCGGGAACTTATAGGCGAGAACTTGTTTTTGTTTTTCTTCCAGTGAAGGTGGTGTTTTTAAGGCTCATCTCACTTTCCCAAAAGATTACCCCCTCCGGCCTCCTAAAATGAAATTCATTACAGAAATCTGGCACCCAAATGGTAAGTTCATCCAGCTTTACTTTTACGTTTGCAAATATGACGGCCTGCCTCTGAGGCTTTCGAGGTCAAAAAGAGAGACGGTTCTCAAGGAAATCACTTTGGGATTTTTGTACTAAGCTCACTGTGTTTACTATGCACATGGCCTTGTATTAGTTCCTTTAGGACAGCAGGGGGGATGGACATCTATTTATTTGCTTAGTTTTCAGCTCTTTTCGAGACTCCCGATGTTCCGAACCAGAGGCATGGTTACTGGGTGATATTCAGCATGAGTAGAGCCCTCACAGTTGAGCAGATCACTTCCGTGGTATCGGGTGACTCATTGTCTGTTCCAGAGAGGGGTAATTAAACCTGGATTTTAAATTTCTATTTCTCTTCTTCACTCTTAGACCGTGGGCAGCTCTTAACTTTTACCTTTATTCTTTAGCTGTTGAAAAGGGAGTGTCCTACCTGCCTCGTAAGGTGACTGGTGGGGTCAGAGGAGATGTGGTGCTCTGTGTTTTCACCTTCGGAAAACATCCAGTCCTGCAGTGCCTGAAATGTGGTGACATTGGCTTTTTTACCCAAAGATGTGTCACCATTTAAAATCCACTTTGCAAGCCAGAGGTTGGGCTGGGTAAAGTATGTTTGCACACCGCCTCCCCTGAACTTGGCCTCGTTTTGGTGACGGAGCTGGCGGGTGTGTCTTCTCTAAGTTGTCGGGTTTTCATTTCTGACGACTGTGCCCGTCTGCTTCTCCTGGGACTTCGCGTCACCAGGAAGAGAAACTCCTGGGTTAGTCTAAGCAAAAGTCCGTGAGCAGAAATGAATGAATAAACGAAGGCGTTACTCCAGGGGTCTGGAGTGTGGACTCACACCCGGTGGCTTGAGAAACGGGCGGGAGTCTCTCTTGGGAGAGACTCGGGGTGGCCGACGGAAAACTTGCAGGAACCGAGGGGGCCGCTGTATTTCATCACGTCTGAGGAGGCGGTGAGCACGGGGACGCGTCACCACGTCGGTGGTGGAATGTGCCAGAGGGGGCCCCGCCTGGCGTGTGGATGCGCGAAGCGACAGCGTCCGCCCCCTGTTGTGTTGATGCCTCGCTGCTTCCTTCCTGGCGTCTGGGTCTGCCAGTGTCTCTTTCCTTCACTTGGATTATTTGGTGTAACGGGCAGTGTCCTTGCACCTGTTTCCAGAGAAGACGCAGCCAAGCTCCGAGTGCCGGCTCCACCACGGATTAGCTGTGTGGTCGCAGGTGAAACCTCTCTGAGCCTCGGTCTCCCCGTGAGAGCACACACAGGCAACACGCGGGACTTGTGAGCCGGAGGAGAGCCACGGCCCAGTGGTCTAAGAGGGCAGCCGTTGACGCGCGTGTTTCAGGTGGAAGAGACTTCATTTTGGGGCCACGAGGGGGAGGAGTTAGCGAGACGATTGAAGCATGACTGGAGAGAGGAGGGACTTTGTGAAGGAGGGCACCTGAGGATGTGGGCGGGGATGGCAGGTGTGGGGACAGAAGGTGCCAGGAAGGTGCCAGAGAGCGGCTGGGGAGGTGCGAGGAGCCCTGTGGAACCAGGTGGGGCCGGGCTGGCACTGGGGCTGGAGGTGGTGAGCGAGCCGCGGGCCCTCCTGCGGGAAGGGAGACACGGAGAGGACCGTGTTGTTGCAGGTAGAGGGGTCGGGGGTGCTTCCTAGAGATGTGGTGCTTTTTTTCTTCTTCTTCTTCTTTTTTATTTTTTGTTTTTTTTAATGTTTATTTATTTTTTTTTGAGAGAGCACGAGTGAGCACAAGGTGGGTAGGGGCAGAGAGAGAGAGAGAGAGAGAGAGAGAGAGACTGAGAATCTGCTTTCAGCGCAGAGCCTGATACGGGGCTTCAACTCATGAACCACGAGAACATGACCTGAGCCAAAACCAAGAATCGGACACTTAAGCAGCTGAGCCCCCCCCGCCCCAGAAGCCTGCACTAGAGAATGTGATTTTTTAAAAAAATTGTTTTTATTTTTTAATTTTTTTTTCAATGTTTATTTATTTTTGGGACAGAGAGAGACAGAGCATGAACGGGGGAGGGGCAGAGAGAGAGAGGGAGACACAGAATCGGAAACAGGCTCCAGGCTCTGAGCCATCAGCCCAGAGCCTGACGCGGGGCTCGAACTCACGGACCGCGAGATCGTGACCTGGCTGAAGTCGGACGCTTAACCGACTGCGCCACCCAGGCGCCCCAAAAATTGTTTTTTTTTTTAACATTTATTTATTTTCAAGAGACAGAGACAGAGTGCGAATGGGGGAGGGTCAGAGAGAGAGGGAGACACAAAATCTGAAGCAGGCTCCAGGCTCTGAGCTGTCAGCCCAGAGCCCTCCGCAGGGCTCGAACTCACGGACCGCGAGATCATGACCTGAGCCGAAGTCGGACGCTTAACCGACTGAGCCACCCAGGTGCCCCTAGAGAATGTGATTCTTTTTTTTTTTTTATTTTTTTTTTAAATTTTTTTTTTTTTCAACGTTTATTTATTTTTGGGACAGAGGGAGACAGAGCATGAACGGGGGAGGGGCAGAGAGAGAGGGAGACACAGAATCGGAAACAGGCTCCAGGCTCTGAGCCATCAGCCCAGAGCCTGACGCGGGGCTCGAACTCACGGACCGCGAGATCGTGACCTGGCTGAAGTCGGACGCTTAACCGACTGCGCCACCCAGGCGCCCCGAGAATGTGATTCTTAACAGGATTTTGAGTGCGTGCATGCCTGGCTTAACCTTTTTTCTTTAGACTTTGGGTTCTCCTTAAATTATGGTGCTTTAAAGCTGTTCGGTGGGTTCATCGTGACTGCGTGATCCAGAGGGAAGGATAGCGTCCGTGGAGGAAGGGTTGGGAGGGGAGCCAGACTGATCTTCGGGGGACGTGCAGATGATTTTATCAGTGCTTCCCGTGAGAGACCGTGAAAGCTTGAAGTGACAGTGGTTCAAGGAGGGGAAAATGGAGTTGTGGGTGGGTGGTGATTGTGAGGTCAGGGTTCGGAATCGATGGGCCACATACAGAATAACCACAGGATCAAAACCACACAGAGGTACTTTACAGCTGCTGGGATGGCTGGAATCAGAAAGGCAGATGAGAAACCAGTGTCAGTGAGGACAGCGAGAATTTCAAGCCTCGTGTACTCCTGGCGAGAACGCGAAGGGCAGCCGCTTTGGAAAACAGACTAGTCTGGTGTTCCCCAGAAGGTTCAACGTGGTCACCTCGTTCGTGGCCGTGGGATTCCATTCCTGGATGTGGAACCAAGAACGGTGGGAGTATGTCCACAAGACACTGAGGCTTGAGTGTTCATGGCAGCATTGTTCATTAAGGGCAGAAAGCGGAAGCAGCCCAATGTCTATTGGTCGACGAGGACAAAAGCAGTATGTAACGTGTCCACGTTGTGGGATGACGCACCGGCTCGTGCTGCAACACGGAGGAACCTTGGAAACACTGAGTGAACGAAGCCCGTCACAGAAGGCCACAGAGTGTATGATTCCATTTACGCCGGACTGTCCAGACTCGGCACATCTAGAGAGAGAGAGACGGCTAGGGTAGGGGTTGCAGGGGGCTCGGGGGAAGGATGGGAGGGAATGGGGAGTGATTGCTGGTGAGCATGCGGTTTCTTTCTGGGGTGATGGTCGTACAACTTTGTAAACATGCTGGAGACTGTTAAGTTGTGCACCTCAGCTGTGTGAATTCTAGCTCCATAACGCTGTTCTAAGCATTATTCTGAGGTAAAAATTAGCTTCATGTGGCTTAGATGCATTCGTTTGGGTTGGTTTTTCTTGAGATCCACCCAGAGGGTCGGGTGAAAGTGGCCCATCCAAAGCTCAGCAGGGAGTGCAGGGCCTTGGAAGTTATCGGCATTGAGATGATAGTAACACCGTGACATTACCTTGTCTTGCATGGAGTTATCCGTCAGTTACAAATCAGTAAAGCGTGGGGACAAAGGTGAGGGGTAACATTGCGGTGTAAAGAATGGGTTAATGTCCCCATGGAAAAAGGTGGCACGTGCTGGAGAGTGGGATGCCATCAGAAGTCAGGCTAAGGGAGGCTGGAGGGGGAGCGAACAGTTCACGAGCCTGTGGCAAAAAGTGTGTCACGGAGGCCGAAGCGGGGAGAACGTGTCCGTAGTCGTGGCCCAGCATGGGTGACTTTGAAAGCATCCAGGAGAATGTCGTTCTGGTCACCTGGTGAGCAGCCATGGCATCCTGATAAGGGGCAGAAGCCTGCCTCTCCAGTGAGGGGATGAGAGAGAGAGAGAGAGAGAGAGAGAGAGGGAGAGGGAGAGAAAGGGAGGCAGGGAGGGAGAGGGAGAGAAAGGGAGGGAGGGAGGGAGGGAGAGGGAGGAAAGGAGGGAGGGGGAGGGAGGGAGAGCAAGCGGGTTTGCTCATTCCAGACGCATGGCTTTAAGGGACGGGGTGGCTGGGAGGGTGCACGTGGCTGGGGCTCAAGTAGTGGCTTTGTGTGGAGAGTTGGTTTAGAAAGAGGGGGACCAAAACTCCAAATGGACAAAAAGTTTCGAGTGGCTGGGGCTTGTAAATGAAGCCTGTGCCAGTGAGAGCGACGAGGTCGTCATCGGGTCTTGAAGGAAGAGGGCAAAGTAGCGGCACAGCTTGGCGTGGGGAGAATGAAGCAGTTTGGCCGAAGAAACTCGGTGGGGAAAGGGTCAGAGGGGTCATTGCACTGGAGGAGATGTGTATTTTCCGCACGTGGAAAAACTTCACCCCCAGAATCATCTAGAAAAACCGAGCTATATTTCACCTGTATTTCACGTTTTAAATGTAATTTGGTAATAGGTATGAAGCCTAAAATCTTTTCATTAAGAAAAAAAAAATTTTAACTATTGTTAAAATGAAGTGACCCAAGTTTAAAAATGTAAAGGTGCTAGATTGTAACAGTAATCTTCAAAAGAAGGAAGATGATTAAATTGATTGTCACTGATAGAGTTTTATAGAGGCATTTAATACTTTGTGTTCGAAGACAGTGACTTGGAAAAAAATTCTTATTTGGGGAGCCCTGACTGTAGAAAAGCCCCCAGACAAGGTGTGGAAGCCCCGGCCTGGCCCGGCACGCACCCATGGTCACGGCCGCATTCCAGACACGTTTGTCCGAGTGTGGCAGTGTGAGGGTCCTGAGTTTGTAACAACATGGGAAGTGCTTCCCAAGGTAGGAGGTGGAAAGTAAGCTTTAAAATCATGCCCATCACACGTTTCTTAGACTTTAGGCAGGAAGTTAGGAATGAAAGAGATCTACATGTTGCCATTGGTTACTTACGGGATTTGGAAATTTGGTTGAAAAACTTGTTATGCCAAGAATTCTTATATTTTTCTGTGATTTCCAGCATTTTCCCAGTAAGTATACTTTTATTTTATTTTATTTTATTTTATTTTATTTTATTTTATTTTATTTTATTTTACTTTACTTTACTTTACTTTACTTTACTTTACTTTTTACTTTTTACTTTTTACTTTACTTCACTTTTTTCAGTGGAGAAAATTACTCTGTAAAACATGAGTGATGATTTTGGTAGGTTTACTAATGAGTGTTTGTGTGATCTGAGTGAGCTGGTGGGTTAGAACTTCACCTTTGTGTTGGTCGGGAATTACTCTGTGACTTGCATTTTAAATCTCAGTTTCATAGAAAAGATGGCATCATGACTGTCATTTTATATTGATGAATTTTCACTGGTGATAGGACATGTTCTTTTGCGAATCCGAGTTCACTCCTTTCCTTGAAGATGGGATTTTGCCTTTATGTGATTTAAAAAGTATATTATGAGGTTCGTAGGAATGTCTCTGGATGTTTGACTGTCACCAATTTCAATCAGGAAGTTAGTGGGGAATCTAGGAAATTATACAGAGATTCGGTTCTGGTCTTTCAATCGTATACTTTGTACAAAAAAAGAACAGATTGATGGTATTTACTGCATATAAATGCTGGACACCACCTATGTGCCAGGTATCTTGACGTTTTGCTTCTGTTTCTGTTGTTTTGTCAAATGGATCGATCCTATTTGGTAAAAATCTGTGGTCTTCCTAACAAGTTAGCGGGTTCCATTTTGGAAATCGTCTGTATGTGTTCAGCGTTTATAGCGGACTGTGGGGGTCCGGGTCACTCCTATAATCGGTACTTTATGTGTAACCACGTTGTTTTAAATACCTTAAACAGGATTCTTACTGTCTAATTTTGCAGTTGATAAAAATGGTGATGTATGCATCTCCATTCTTCATGAGCCCGGCGAGGACAAATATGGGTACGAAAAGCCAGAGGAACGCTGGCTCCCTATTCACACTGTGGAAACCATCATGATTAGTGTCATTTCCATGCTGGCAGACCCGAACGGAGACTCCCCTGCTAACGTGGATGCTGCGGTAAGGTGGTCACGCACACACCTCCCTCCCTGTTCATTAAACTCGATCACAACCGCTGCCTGCGCGTGTGTGTGTGTGTCTCTACACTCTGTTCACGTACATTTATTTTTCTCCTGAATCTGTACAAAACTAAGTTACAGATACAGCTAAGTTTTACCTCTTACGTACTTGAACCTGCATCTCTTAAGAATAAGGATACTGTCTTACTTGGCTATAATATTACTGTCATACTTAAGAAAATTTAATATCCAGTCCCTACTAAAGTCTATGTTATTATTCCTGGGCTTTTATTTTCAAATTTTTCAGATCTACAAAAGTTGCATTAGTTAAGTAAACACTCTTCGCCTGGATTCACCAGTTGTGGAGATTTTACAGCATTTTTTTTCCTGAACTGTTTGGGACACTTTGCAGATGCCCTAACTCTCCACGTGTAGGCCCTTCAGTGGCGTCCCCTGAGAATTCAGGGTGCTTTCTCGCAAGCACAGCACAGGTGTCTTCATCGATAAGGACTGTTGGATGCGTACGCAGCTCATACGCACGGTTCCTAACATGGTTCTTTATACCTGCTCTTTTTTTTTTTTTTTTTTTTTTAAATCTGGGAGACCACATTTTATTTTGTGTTCATGTTTTTATCAGTCTCCTAGAATAGTCTAGTTCCTCAGCCTTCTGCTGTCCTTGGGAAAGCCTTTGGTTCTAATTTTTGTTCTTGGAACTGTTGTTAGTATGTATTGAAGCCAGAAGATTAAATTCACCTTTCTTCTTGGGTTACTTCAAACCTATAGAAAAACTTGGGCAAGGTAGTAGCATATGCAGGGAGACACCACGTCCATAAGCCCTTTCAAATGTATGGCTTTGACTTTTTGAATTTAGTAACCAAATTGAAGTAAAAACTGGCAGAAAACTGTCCTGGCCTTTTTTTTTTTTTTTTTTTTTTTTAAAGTTTATATTTGAAGAGAGAGTGTGAGCAGGGGAGGGGCAGAGAGAATCCCAAGCAGGTTCCACATTCAGTGCCGAGTGCGACACGGGGCTCAAACTCACAAACCGTGAGATCATGACCTGAGCCAAAATCAAGAGTCTGATGCTAACTGACTGAGCCACTTGCGTACCCCCGTCTCAGCCTTTTCTGTAGCCAAGTTTCAGTCTGAGTGGTGCAGGAGATGGTGAGGGAGAAGGGAGAGCTGTGTTTTTAAAAAATCCCGTGGAATCATTTTGAGAGGGAATTGTTTGATTCATGCTCAGCTGTAACTCTTGAATAAAACGAGAACTGACAAATTTTATTTTAATCTTCGTAAAGATAAAATTGATAATTAAGAGCAAATGCCTGAAAGTACGAATATGCAAACATTAGTAACCCTTCAAAGCAGCTGCGTCCTGAAACTGGGGGACCTACTGAGGAAGGAGAGTCATCGCCTCGAAGCCAGTGTGACTGTCAGGGTGGAAGCAGGCCTTCCCCCCAGGGCTCCATACGCCAGTGTGACCTCTGATCTGAGCCCCACAGGCCGTGTGCCATCTGTCCCGTTAACGTCTTGAAACCCACGGCTTCTTTTTATGATTTAAGCAGTTGGTCGTCTTGTATCTAAACCAGAACTTTCTCGTCCACATGTTCAGGCAAACTTTCGTATTTGCTTTGCCATTTTCATGTTTTTTGTTAGTTTGCTTCTCTGACATCTCACTCGACGGTACCTGTTCCAGGAAAACCACGTTTTTCTTGGAGACCCCTCTCCTGGACCCTCCACCTTTGGCTCCTGGATTAGGGGTGGGCTCAGACCGCTGCACGCCGCCTGCCTGCTCTTCTGGGCAGGATCATCTGTTTCTGCATCCTGTTCCTTTTTTCTTGCTTGACTCCTTCCCGTGGTGCTTCATCTGAGACTCATGTTTCAGAAAGGGTTTGTGAGAATTAACATCTGGTCCTTACCTGCCTGCGAGTGTTTTCGTCTGGGCCTTATTCGTAAGTGACAGTTTGTGGAGTTCTGGGGGACAAGTTCAGACTTCTACAGGATTTGTCTTTTATCATTTGTTGTTGCTGACGAGGGAGTTGATGCGAGGCTGACTCTTCACCACTTGCGGGTGACCTTTCCTTTCTTTTTCTCCCTGCTCCTTTAGGTTTTTTTCTGATTCTTGGTGTTTAAAATATCACATTGTTGTGTAAGGTGTAAGACTTTCTGTTTCTGTACAGTTGTCCCCCTTGTCGGTGAGAGGTACGTTCCAAGACCCCTGGCGGATGCCTGAAACCAGGGATAAGTACTGAACCCTTATATATATTATTTTTTTGTCCTGTATACAAAGACACACGATAAGGTTTGATTTATGAATTAGGCTCAGTGAGAGACCTACAATGGTTGCTGATGATAAAGTAGGGCAGTTATAAAAGTCATGTGACTGTGGGCTCTCCCGTGTCTCAGTGGCCCGTACCTGCCCTCCTCGTGAGGATGGGAGGGGTGTGACGCGCTCGGAGGCTTCTCCTCTTGACCCTGTGATGTCACGACAGAAGGGGGGCCATCTGCGCCGCGACGGACGCGGTCGCCTGTGGCGGAGGGGCTCCCGTGGTCGATTTGCGCTTGTAGGATGTCAGTTCTGGGAAGTTTCCCATTTTCACCACGTTGAGAACTTCCCTGCGTATCGCACTCCTAATTAATTCTTCATTTGAGTGCAGCCGAGCCACAAAGTACACTCCTTCCCTGTTTGGGCTCGCGGCTGCCGCCTACGTCGTCGGTCCTTGTTTCGTCGGGGTGCCTGTGGGTGGCGACTTCCGCCACCTCCTTCCTCACTGTGGCGGTGTCGCTGTTTAGTGAACTAATAGTTGTTCGGTCTTGGGCGAGTTCTAATTAGAAGTGTGTGTAAAGTTAAATTCTGAAGTCTCTTTCTCGGAGGCCCATGTTTTCTCGTGTTTCTCCTGCATCTGGGAGCCCGGGCTCTGGTGGGAGCGGTAGCGTGCGGGTCTGCGGGCACCAGCCTGACCCCGACCTCGAATGTGAAGAGGCCGTTACGTTCAGTCCTGGTACCCACGCGAGGGGCCCTGATTCTAGCACGTAAAGTGTAGGTATCGCAGTTGGCCGTATTTCAGGAGAGTATTAGCATTTTGGGTATAGTGGGAGGAAGATGCCACATCTCTGTTTTCATCCCGCGTCTTACCGACTCTTCTCGGGCCGGACGTGTCTAACCTGCGCCCTCTGTTCAGTTGGCCCTTCCCCTCCTCTCTCTGCTCTGGTTGCAGGGAGACTTCTCGGGGCTGTGCTTTCTCTCTGCGGCACGTTTCTTACTCTGCCGTGTACTTCTGGTCTTCCAGAAAAAGTTCCCACCCACGTGGATGACTCTCTTGCCATTTCTTTGACGTGGAGAGTCTGCGCCTCACACAGATTCCAGTCTGATCGTTTCAGGAGGGTGTCAGGAGAGGAAAGGCATGGGCACTGTGCCCCCTGCTCTGGTGGATGCACAGGCTCTCCGTGAGTAGAATGCAGAGAGGACACAGGTGACCTGTGTGCTCATCCTCAGCGTGGCTGGGGTAGCTTCCGCGGTGGCTTGGGGCCCGTCACGCACCAGCCCGTCCTCTGGCGGGAAGCCACCCTCATGCAGTTGTGTGTCACCGTAGTGTCTCCGGGCCTTTCCACCTGGGACCTCCTCACCCAGGCCCCCTACCCCCAGCCTCCGTTCTCTCAGCTCCCTGCTCTTTGGAGGAGATTCTTGTTCCTTGAGCCTGAACTTCCTCTTGCCTGGAATTGCTCTTTTCTATCTTTTACTTAAAACTTGATGCCGAAGCGTTTACAGGTTTTGTGACATTTTATCCACAAGAACTTCAGACACATCCAGGTCTCTACACGTCTGTGTGTGGTTTGTCACCTAAGTTATTCTAATAACTGGCTTCCTGAGGAGGGCAGAAATTTCAACTCTCCTCTGTGAGGAGGGCAAGGGTTGAAGATTTCTCGTCTTTGCCGTGACTAAAGGCTGGGCATTTTGGTGAGAATTTTCTGCTATTTACATGCTAGATAAAAGCAGCTCAATTTTCACGTGAGACCCTGCTGGTGCCACTTGTGTCTCATTGTCACCCCCCCCCAGCGTGCAGTGCCCTGCTCCTCTACCTGGGGCGGAACCTTCCGGGGGCGGCAGGCAGGCTTCCCAGTGCCTCCCGCGCCCGAGTAGCTTGCCTGTAGGTCGCAGCTGCCTGTCCCAGTGGACAAACCGGTCCCGTCCTCCCGGATGTCTCCTTCCTCCAGGAGACCTTCCTGTGAGGTGACTGGCGGGTTCCGACGGAGGGAGTGCCTGTCCCTGGCGCCAGTGGTTTCTGACGATTCTTCTGCCTTATCAGCTTTTTAACATCGTAAAGGTGTACACGTTGCCAAAGTGTTGCATTCAAGATGAAAACTCGCATTTGAGATAAGAAGAACTTGCTGCGGTAACTCACTAAATGCTACTTTGTGTCTATAGAAAGAATGGAGGGAAGACAGAAATGGAGAATTCAAAAGGAAAGTTGCCCGCTGTGTAAGAAAAAGCCAAGAGACTGCTTTTGAGTGACATTTATTCAACAGCTGTGACTTCACGTACTTCAGGGTAAGTTCATCGTAAAATCCTACTCCCCTGTTGCTTTGTTACAAATGGCACATACGCTGTTGGAAATTGTGTGGTTTGGGAATTTGAGTCGCCCGTTCTCATTGGCTTCGTGTTTAGTGGGGAGCCCCGTGGTCAGAGACCGTGTCGCCCGCTTGAGCTTTGCTTCAGCAGGCCCTGCTGTTTCTAGATGCTCTGTGTTAGCTCGCTCTTTCTTTCCACTGGTGGTGACGTGATCACGTATGTGCTGCGGGTCCTTTCTTCCATCCTGACCACTGCTGGGCCCTGAGGTTTGTGTATCTTAAAGGATGACTGAAGTGTTCATTTCTTAATTTTTTTTTTTTTTTTTTTTACAGAGAGAGCATATTTTGTAAGAAACTGCCAAGACCATTAAACATCTACCTTCTTTGTCTTAATCAGTCTGAATCTCCCTGTTCGTTACTGCTAGGGCCAGTCGGAAAAATTTCCTTTTATTGTGTGCTGTCTGTCCACAGGCTTACCTTACATCCAGTAAGGGTCCACGATAGAAGAGGCCACATGTAGACAGTTGACCAGACGCATGACATTCCTGTTAAGCGGTTTCTTTTTTAATTAAATGTTGGGGTGGTAAAGTTGCTTATGAAATGTGGCGTGTGAAGAATGACCTGGAACGCTCCACCTACTTGACGAAAGAGGATTGTGTCAGAACCTCTTACGCTCCCCGTACCCCTCTTCTGCCCCAGCCTTCTCTCCTGTCCTCTGGTTCACATGTACCGTTGCTTTTCTTTGTAATTTCGTCACGTTTGTGTTACCCTGGGCAACGCACTGTATGACGTTGCTCTGTGTATGTGGGATTACAACATGCACCTTCTTTTGTGACTTTTCTTGCTCCGCATTATATTCTTGAAATTTGTCTGTGTCGGGTGTAGTTAGACTCGTCTGGTTTTCGTCTGTTGTGTGGGGCTCGCTCGGTAAAGGACCTGCCTGCTCTGTGTGCTCCTTGCGGTTGTGTTGTCCTTTGGGGAGAGGGTTCTCGTTTGTTGGTTTCACTTTGTGTTGGCCGTCACAGGGAGTGTGGCGCATGTCCGTGCTGAGAGCCTCTCTGGGGCGGGTGCGTGGGAGTGTGCTTGCTGACTGGCGGGTGTGTGCCCATCATTGGACTAGAGAATGCCAGATTGTCCCCAAATGCTGCACCTGTTCATACTCTTTTGGCAGGGGCAAGGGTTCCATTCACTCCGTATCCCCCCCCCCCCCCCCCCCCCCCCGCAGCGTTTGATCTTCCCGGACCTCTGTGACGTGTTCCGTCTGGAAGGGTGCGGCTCGAGCCCTTGCTCTGGTACGCGTGGCCGGTGCCACAGAGGAAACTCCTGTCTCTGGGCTGTTGTTCCGTTAGGTTCTCGATTCGTACAAAGTGCACTATGTTCGTGGTGTCTGTGGATGGGCAGACGCTCTTAATGCAGTTGGATTCGACCTCTCCTGTATTCCTGTACGGATTTTCCTTTTTGGGGTCTAGCTTCTCTTCTGCCATCAGTCAGACAGTTCCCATTGTATCTTGTCCTGTAAAAGCTTTCATAGTTTTGCCTTTGACACGCGTGTTCAATCCCCTGAAAGTGATTGGTGTGTGGTGGGAGGCTGGAGTTCAGCTCTGCTCGCCCCCCACCCCCGCCCCCACCAACCCAGGGTAAATCCGCTGGCTGCATCCATTGTTGGCCAGCCCTTTCACCACTGACGCTCTGGGGCAGTCGTGCTAGGAGGTGACACTTCCAGTTATGTGTTGCTGTGTGTCCGACCTTTTTGTGTTTTATTGTCTGGCTTGTCTTATCCCTGAACGAGCATCACATTGTCTTAATTTCTATTTATTATTTGCACAATGAAACGCATCAAACGCAAAGGTACAAATCAGAAGTGAAGCGGACTGGACCCACCACTTGTTCTGGTTCCATGTTTGATAATCTCTAGCTTTTGAAAAGACTCCTCTGTCTTTCGGATCTCCTTGTAATAATCTGAAATGCTGACAATCAGCCTTACTTCTTTCCGTTATCACCAGGAACAGCAGTGAACTTGCAGTCTTCAAGTTATTCCTGTTTTCCTCCAGTTTGCTCGTTCTGTGTTGCTTATGTTTTGTTAATAATCCTGTCCTAATTTCGTTACCATTATACCTGACCTTCTCTCCTGTCTACTCAGGGATCCTACTTTTCTCCTGTTTGGCCTCTGATTTCCACCGCCTTAAATCAAGTTCTCGCTCAGGGCCTGCTGTCTCAGTCTCCCAGGATCGGGCATCTCTCCTGCTTGCACTTCATGCATGTGCTTGTGTCCCCACCGTGTCTGTCTTCGGCTCCGCTCATTGACTGGTGCTTCCGTGGGTGTGATCGTGTCTTTAGGGGTCGCTTACCCGCACTGTTTCTCAGGCACAGAAGAGTTGGACAACGACAAAAAATTGCAGGCACTGAAGCCCAAGCACACACACGATTTCGTCTCGTAAACAGTTCTCCGTAAATGCAGGAAATGACCGAGAGGTTTATTATATTTACCTTGGTAGTATATTGCCAATTAGTTAAGTAAATAGTAATAATGTGTCACAAATTTTCTAACGGGATTACTTATTCTTCGCTGGTGGGATTAGAGTTAATTTATAGTGGATTGTAACGTACACATGTGTTTAAAGTATACGTACCAAGACTAAAGTTCATTTATCAAGAACATGGAGGCAGAAAATACGTTGAATCAAAATGCCTCATTGTAAAGAATAGGTTAGTTGAAAAATAGTGTGAACTCCTGTGAATGATGACACTAAACTCAGAGCTTAGAGTTAAAGAGGAAGGAAGCAATAACTGGAAATCTTGACCAACACAGGTCAGCACTGTTCACACGTCGGTGACAAAACACCCTTGTCAAATGTCGCGGGTCCTCCAGGTGCATTCCATGCAGGTGGTAATGGCTTTGCACTGTTGCAGAGGCCAGGGCAGCTGCAGCCCTTGGTAGGGCGAGCACGTGAGCGGGGAGGGGGTAGAGAGAGGGAGAGAGAGAGAATAAGCAGGCTCTATGCTGTCAGGGGGGAGCCTGACAAGGGGCTCGATCCCACAAACTGTGAGATAACATCCTGAGCTGAAGTCAAGAGTCAGACTCTGAACCGTCTGAGCCTCTCAGGTGCCCCGATAGAGCAGAATTTTAATAAAATTACTACACTGCTTTTATGAATGAGGAATTGTAGTTACGATCCCTAACTTCTTACCTTACTGTTTAAGCTCAGGCTTTTGTGTAAACAAGTTGGAACCCTTGAGGTGTGTGTCTTTCGTTGGTAAGAATGGAATAAAGGGATTTGTGTTTTGTTGTCACTTTGGAGCTCGTCAGAAGGACCCTTGGGCTGGCTGTGGGCAGAGACGCTGTTTGGGAGACACTGATGCACGTGTCCTTCAGGCAGACCTGCCAACCCAGCACTCAAGTGCCTGGTCCCAGGTGCCGTCTCCCTCTTTGTCCCTGGGTGTCCGCTCTCTGAGGCCTTCTTCCCGGTCACGCAGCAGGTGCCTGAGGGCCAGCCAGGAGTGAGCCGGTCTCCACTTCCGGGGTCTGGAACGTGTCTCCTGTTCACTTTGCTGCTTCTGGCGACAAGGCCCATGCCCATCCCCACCCCCACCCCCCCGAAGCCTGGTAGCGCGTCACCGATGAGTGTTCTCTGGCTCCTCTTGTCGCCTACGGTACATGGTGGTCGGGACCGGAACCCAGTCCTCCACCTGGATTACGCTGATAGTGACATCATTTGAAAATTGGATTTTTGGGGCGCCTGGGTGGCGCAGTCGGTTAAGCGTCCGACTTCAGCCAGGTCACGATCTCGCGGTCCGTGAGTTCAAGCCCGGTGTCAGGCTCTGGGCTGATGGCTCGGAGCCTGGACCCTGTTTCCGATTCTGTGTCTCCCTCTCTCTCTGCCCCTCCCCCGTTCATGCTCTGTCTCTCTCTGTCCCAAAAATAAATAAAAAAACGTTGAAAAAAAAAAAAAAAGAAAATTGGATTTTTTAAAAGTCACATCCAAATCCATGACTTGTATTTTCTAAAAACGGAAATATTACTGTCCAAGAACTTGACCCAGACTTTATTTCACTTTTTAAAAAATGGTGAAACCCATGTAAGTTTGCCTTGTTAGCAGTTTTTACATATGTTTCAGTGTTCCTTGTATGCGCACCGTTGTACGGCGGGCCCTCTAGGGCTTCTTCATCCCGCGTCACTGGAAGTCACTGGAGGTCCGTGCTCCCTGGAGGACGACTCTCTGGTCCCCCCAGCCCTGGCCCTGGCGGCCACTGTTCCGCTGTGTGTGTCTAGGAGTTTGACTGCCGTGATGCCCTCTTGTTACTGGAACCATGGAGTACTTGTGTCTTTTTTTTTTTTTTTAATTTTTTTTTTTTAAGGTTTTATTTATTTTTGAGACAGAGAGACAGAGCATGAACGGGGGAGGGGCAGAGAGAGAGGGAGGCACAGAATCGGAAGCAGGCTCCAGGCTCCGAGCCATCAGCCCAGAGCCCGACGCGGGGCTCGAACTCACGGACCGTGAGATCGTGACCTGAGCCGAAGTCGGACGCTTAACCAACTGAGCCACCTAGGCGCCCCAGTACTTGTCTCTTTATGTCGCTTCTCCTTGGTGGTTATGCCTTGTCCTCTGTGAAGACCTCAGTGGCCTTCCCTGTCTGCCGGTTCAGGTGCGTGACGGGAGGGAGAGAGGCAGCGGGGAGAAGCGAGTCCTCCAGCCTGAGGAGCAGCGTGGCCGCGTTCTGCGCCACCAGACAGGAAAAGCCAGTCCTTGTGTTCCGTGCTAGGGCTGGTGGGATTGTTGTAGTTCTCTGGTGCTGTTACAAATCGTCTCAAATTTTGTGGCCTCAAACAACATTCGCCATCTCCTAGCTTCTAGAGCGCGGGGATCTGAGTGTGACTTAGCTGGGCCTTCTGGCCCTGGGTCCCTCACGGTACTGCAGGCAAGGTGCTGGTGTGGCACCGCGCTCGCCCGGAACCTCACCCGTGGCGGGTGGACCTGCCTCCAGGTTCACTCAGGTGGTTGCTGCAGGGTTCTGTTCCTCACTGGCCGTCGGATGGAGCCCTCCCTCAGGTTCTCTGCCACGGGGACCTCTCCGTGGGTCTGCTTGCGCTGTGGTGGTGGCTTCGTGGGAGGGAACGGGTGAGGGTAGGGGCAGGTGCGCGGGGTGTAGAGCGTGGGTGGTTGCCCTCCACCAAAAGAGGTGAATTGCTCAAGTTAGTTAGTCCCTTTCCTGGGGTTACCCACGTCCAGTGACAGGTTGGGGTGAGGGCTCGGAACACCGGCTCTCTTCTCTCGGTTTGGGAATTCTCCAAGAGGCTGTTCCGGTGCGGGATTGACTAAGGCCTTCGTTCCACCTGCGTGCTGCCCTGTTAGTTCATTTCTGCTTCTGCTTAATCCCGTTTCTTTCACTCTTGTGTTTGGAAGCACTTCTCAGTAAACCTCGTACAAATAAATCCCTGCCTCCGAACCCATCTCCTAGGAGTCCTGACGCACGACTCTGGGCGTTGTACAACCCAGCACGATGCAGGAGCCCTGCTGCCTTTGCGTGGCCGCAGGCGTGCGTGTGCGGGTCCAGAGTCCTTTCTCACCGATAGGCGTCTGTGCGGCTCTGTGAATGATGCATTCTGTCTCCCCACTGCTTACTGAGACCGCATCTGGAGTAAGTGATCACCCCAAGCGGACCGCATTCAGGTCATTGAAGGACCAGCCCCCGCATCTCACCCAGGGCTTCTGAAAATGAAGGCTTCTGCCATGGTGAGCCGTTCTGATCTCCTGGGTTGCGGTAAGGTGGCCCGATCTACTACAGGGGCTCCTGTACACTGTTGCACGGTGGCACACTGCTCCAGGGCACTCTCGTCGCAGGCAGCTGCAGCGACCTTTGTTAACTGTGGTGGGGGGAGACCAGGCCATCTCCAGTAAGTCCGAAAACAGAAGATAGAAGTATGAGAAACAAAACCATTACAGAACAAGATAAAGGAGAATAACAAGGTAGAGAAGTGTTTATTAGCACAAAAAACACACCTGGAGAAGGAAAAATCAGTAAATCTGACTATGTCAAAACTGAAAACTTAAATATTATGATAAGACAAAACCGTGGGCTGGAAAGAGATCGCTCTATATTCTGATCTTCAGGATTTGATCTAGCACCTACACCAGCTTGTGCAAATCCGCAAGAAAAACCGCACCAAGGAAAAGGATTTGCATAAATAATAAACACGAGCGGGAAGCAAGCTAGTTGTCATGCACGTGAAACATACCTGAATTTGTAATCAGAAATACAGAGCTACAGGGAGATGACGTTTCATCAATCAGGTTGTCAAAAATCAAACTGTCCGAGAGACGCAAGTGTTGGTAAGGGTTTGGGGACACGGTGTACTTGAATGCCGGCACGAGTGAAGTTGTGTCAGCACTGGGGAACAAGTTGGTAGTATCTAGTCGGGTTGGAGAAAGTCTGGGACGTGTGTACAAGGAGACCTGAAGGCAAGGCACAGCGCTGTGGGTGATTTTTAAAAGGCCCATCAGCAAGGATTGATCAGTTAGGGTTGATACACCGGAACGTTACCCAGCAACTAACTGTGCACTATAGACACATGGTGAAATCTCAGAGATGGTCTTGAGTAGGAAAGCAATTTGCAGAAACATCGAGTGTGGCGCTGCTCCCGTGAGTTAGCACAGACACTGTCCGTTCACAGCTGTGCGGCAGAGGGAGAGGTTTTTTAAAGCAGAGACTTGAAGAAATACGTTAAAAGTCGTAACATTCTCAGTGGTACTTCACTTTGGGAAGGAAGAGGGGGCTGGGAAGCAGAAGCCTTTGCCTTTCCCCCTAACCATCTGTTTCCAGGCACGTTTGGCTCATCTTCTTTCTGTCCTCCCCACAGTAAACTAAACCGATGACACAGCCACATCCACAGGCTTAGTATAGTTTTGCGTCTTGATCTCTGTGTCGTTGGACACTGTTGGCCATACCTCTGGTAGGGTCTTCTTCCTTGCCCGTGCGTGCCACGGCTCTGTCGCTGTCCCTCCTCAGCCTGCTGCTGCCTGCCTGCCTCTTTATCGCTGTCCTCCTCCCTCCTGTCCCCAAACGTCAGGGACAGAGTCTGCAACACAGAAGCCTATCTCCCTTTCCGGTGGTGGCCCCCAGTTCTGTTCCCAGAGGTGACCACTGACAGTAGCTTAATCTTCAGAAATCCGACTGCCCCTGACACACCATGTGCACACGGTGATGTGTGTCTGCTCATATAACACAAGCATACACATGGTGTATGTTCTGCACTTTTAAAAAATCACATGGCCTTTTGATATTTTGTTCAGTGTGATTTATATCTATCAACATGATAATATAGATCAGCTTTCTTTTTAACAGTTGCTTATTGTTAAGGGTTAAGATTTGTATCTTGAAATGAGAGGTAACACCAAGAACAGGTGACCCTGAGCTCATTTCAGTTCTTGTTAATGAATACTTGTTAGTTTCCTGCCATTTACAAAGGTGGTGTTCTCTTGGGAGGTGTTGGGATAAATGTAGAGCACCATAGGTGAATTATCCTGTTCATCTGGCCAGGCAGACACATGACTCATGTTGATTGTGGAGGACAGAGGTCGGCATAGGGCTCCTGCTGAGATCGGCGGTCTCCAGGGTCTCCAGGGTAGAGATGAGGTGGGGCCGGGAGGCAGAAGGAAGAAACAGAAGCCCGAGGGCTGGTTGGTCCCAGGAGGAGAGCCAGGTGGTGGGAGGTGCTGCATCCTCAGAAAGGAATGGGGTGTGGACAGTCAGCAGTGCCACAGCACGAGAAGAAAGTGGCCCTGTGAGGGGTGCTGCTGTCTAGCAGGACACCGGGTGGCTGCCGGAGGAAGAGTGGGGCTGGGGGGACGTCGGGGCATCTGTGTGAACGGTAGTGGGAAACTTCCCGACACAGGCCATTTCCCTCATGGTCTGCTTTCAGTGAAGAGTGGCTGAGATTATTGGAACGTTTATTCCTGAGCAAGGAATTATTTTTAATACTTTCCTCAACATCAGAAGTGTTTGTTATTTGGAAGCACGCCTGTCTGATTCGTACTTCTTAGACTTTTTAAAAAATGATTTTTAATGTTTTATTTATTTTGAGAGAGGGAGAGAGAATGAGAGCGCATGCGTGCTTGCAGCAGGGAGGGGCAGAGAGAGAGAGAGAGAGAGGAAGAGGAAGAGGAAGAGAGAGAGAATCCCAAACAGGCTCCGCACCATCAGCACAGAGTCCCGCTTGGGGCTTGAACCCACGAACCATGAGATCTTGACCTGAGCTGAAACGAAGAGTCAGATGCTCAACCAGCTGAGCCACCCAGGTGCCCTGATTTGATTCTCTTTTCAGAAATAAATACAATGAGACAGTTATG
Organism: Prionailurus viverrinus; assembly: GCF_022837055.1. Classification (NCBI taxonomy): domain Eukaryota; kingdom Metazoa; phylum Chordata; class Mammalia; order Carnivora; family Felidae; genus Prionailurus; species Prionailurus viverrinus. The sequence continues at coordinate 419,882 of NC_062574.1, read as the reverse complement.
TCCTTTGGAGGTGAACCGTCTGCAGATTTGTAGGTTAAAAATCGGGAGTAATACTAAGTTTTGAGGTAAAAAACAGATACTTAAGTGATTTCATAGAGACATACAATTGATATAATTTCAGTTAATATAAAACGTGTGTGATTTTAACAAGCAGATACAGTTTCAGTTGGAAGTGAAATTTGCTTATGGAATTGGCCCCATCTGTTTGGAGCGCCATCAGCAGACTTGCTTTTCTGTGCTGAGGCTTTTTGTCTCTTTGTCTCTTTAGAATACATTTTATTCAGGAGGGCAGGGAATACATTCTTCTGTTTCTGCTGAAGAAGTCTGTGCTGTTAAAGCTGGGCTCTCGTGAATGACCCGATTGCCTGATTTCAGGTGTTTACTGACTCAGAGCAGTCGGTCCCCCGTGGAGCCTTTTTCTTTTTAAAACCTTGCACAGAAACCATTTTTAAAGGATTCTTTCATGGTCTTGAAATTTCTTGGTCACGTTCTAGGGGAATAATTACTGAATTTCTGCACCCAGTCTCTGTCAGTTCTGAGGGATTAATTGGCCTGGGACTAAGTTGGGTGTGGTCTGGCCTTCGGAAAAACATTCCGATAACATCACCAAAAAATTATAATACCTGTTCTGTAACCACAAGTCTTGGTTTCAGTGACGTCTTTAGATTTTCCAGTACAACACGTGTGTCCGTTTGTGTGTCTGTGTGCTGGGGAGGGTGATCTACCCGTTTCGGGAGTGGCCTGCGGGAGGTGGTCTTGGTTAAGTCAGTGAGCACAGGCGGGGCCGCGGGTGGGCCCACAGCAGAGCTTGGGTACGGTCGAACGTGGGTGATTGTGAGGTCTTTCAATTCACTTGGGGCTTGAGAAGACACATGTCTGGTGTGACTTCGGTACACTTGGCTTCCTTGTTAGGGGTTTAAAATGACACCCTCGAATTTCCAGTCATCTTCCATTCAGGCTCTTCGTGCCCAGCACTGTGCTTGCCAGACAGCACAGGTCCACGGGTTTCTGGAGCAGCTGACCCGGTCCAGTAAGAATAGGTATTCTCCCTGCTCCCTCCCCTTGCTTCCCTGTGTACTCAGAGCACACGGCGACTGAAGGAAAGTCCAGTCGTTAGACTTGTTTTTTTAAAACTTGAATCTGCTGTTTTTCTAACTTTATGAGCAGGAAGCCCTGCCCCTTATTAACTGTGTGACTTTGTCTCACTTTTCTCTGTAACATAGGGGAAACTCCTTCATCTGGTGATTACGAACATTGCACGAGATAGGTTTGTAAACTTGCTTGGCACGTAAGTGCTGGGTGAGATGGTTGTTTTCATTTAGAGGTGGTTCTTCTAGGCTCACGGAGGGCATGGGCCCGGCAGAGACGAAATAACAGGAATGTGCCCTCGGGGGCAGCTTCACAGACAAAATGGGTTTGGATGGAACCTGCAGGGTTGGATCAAATTCAACAGGTTGAAAAGGGTGATGGTCTTAAGTTGTTTCTTTGAATATTCTTAAATATTCACAAATTTCCAAATCAGTTGGCTTGAAAGTGATTCTTCAGTGTTTGACTTCAGATGTAATTACTATAAGTTGAAAGACATTTGGGATCTATTGAAAACAATCTAAATTAGGGAAGTATACTACGACTTTCTACGCTGATGGAAAGAAATCTTCTGTGTCTGTACTGTCATCCAGTATGGTAGTCACTAGCCATATTGAGCACTTGAACTGAATTTTAAATTTTATTTACTGTCATTTAAACTTGACATAAAACGGCCATATGCGGCTGCCATGTTGGAGGAGCACAAAAGTGAGCTTAAAATGAAATGAAGAATTCGTTTCCAAAGAAATAGAATACAAATAAAAATTGCTAATCAGTTAATTCTTTTGTGATTTGTAAATTCATCATGTGACGCTCTTTGCTTTGTTGTAGGGTCTCCAACTGAGAAACACGGCACTGTTTCCCTGCACTCTACCCACCTATCGCTGGACTTCTGTCGTAACAAGTTGGCAGACACTGGCTGGAAGTGGGCTGCGATAGAACATGCCAGTATCAGTGCTGACACAAGAGCCTAACAAGTGCCAACTTACAGATGATTACGCATTTTGAATTCTAATGAACTGTTTTAACCTTCAGGAAGAATTGTAAAGACCTGTACATAGCACAACATGATCCGGATAATATATATACTATTCATGTACATCCACAGATACACCTTGTACCAAATAATGCTTTCTTGTAGTAGAATAAGAATCGTGTAAATTCTAAAAGATTTTAGCAGGTTTTCTTTCCCTATTCATTGTTTCTTATCAGTTTTAAAAGACTCCTTAAAGCATGTCAGATGAAAAACAATTAGGATTACAAGTTTCCATTTAATTTCCTTTAAACCATTGAGGCTTCATTAAACTCTTTTCACTTACTAAACTTTTGTATCTTCTTTGTTTTGACACACTCCCCTTTGCTTTTATCTCTTCTGTCTGCCAGAAAGTTTTCAAATCATTTAGTTCCAATACTGAAATACTTAATAAGCAACTACTTGATTTTTAATGATGACTTCAGAGGAGTGGTCATCACCAGGTGCTTTGTCCTTTTGTACCCTAGTTGTACCGTCTCTTGGGTTGGTTGTAGCAATAACATGTTTTGGCTGTTGAGAGCTCTTGAACTCAGTCATTATCCCTGAGAACTAAAAAGAGTCAGTTCAGAATCCAGCTTAACTGAAATTTGCCCCACATGGTGCAGAAGTCTGGTTTGGTTTTGCTTTTGCCCCCCAGTTCCCTGCCGTTAAGGTCGGGTGGATTACGGTGTGCACTGCGCAGGCTTTCTGCGTCACTTGCGGGTTCGCAAGGACAGACGCTGTTGACCCCGTGTCCCCTTCTCCTGAGCCCTTCGTGTTTCTTTGCCTCTATTCTTCTATACTGCAGGTTTTTTCTCACTTATTGTACAAAGAAATTGCGATGTATATTTTCATGTAATTTGATTTTGGAATTCTGTCACCTTATGTAGTGAGTTCTTCCAAAATACAATTTTTTTCCAATAATTGTCAAGTTGTTGGCTTTTATTGTATTGAATGAAGGTTATAATACTGAATGCCAGAGAAATGCAGTTTAGAAAAATCTCAGGTTGATTCCTTATGCAAACAGACTTATACTTGAAAATCCCATGGCCGTGGCAGTGGATGTATTGGGCTCTATCTAGGTTCTTATGCGGATCTCAAAGCACTACAGGGGTGTGAATGCTTTGCTGTTTGACATATAGATTCTGTCACTGACATAGTGCACTTGGATTTTATTAATGTTTGAGCATAAGCATATTTCATATCATGTTTTCTAAAACAGCTTCAGGAAATGATGAAGTGAACGTGTGCAGTGTTAACGGCAGGCCCAGGTTCCTCTATGTTGGGTGTGAGGTTGGGATTGGGAAGTAGTAGTTGGCTTGTAAGAGACAGAACTCGAGACGGTACCAGATGGGACACAATTCTGTGAGAATTGGTGCGTCTCTGCTCTGTGGGGCTTGGAGAGACGCTTTGGCAGAGAGTGAAGGGATCCCTATGAGTAGCTCCATCCTCTGTGGACTCTGCAGGTCCTTTTTGAAGCAGAAGTAAAATGGTTGAGGATGTAGACACAGTAGAGAGTGATTTTTCTAAACACCTGTCTGTTCCCCACTCTGAAGCATTATAAAATCCCATACATGTGTAATTGCTGAGTGTGAAAATTGTTTGATTTGATTTACTGCAGCCAGTTTTCTTCGAGAACTTCATTTGGGACTCCCCCCCCCCCACCCCAAAATTCTAAAACTTGTTGCCCCAAAGTGCTGGTAGTGCACACGCGCCTGGGATTTGAATGCAGTCCCTCTTACTCTTACATCAGAAACTGTCCACATGGTGGCTGCTTGTGGCAGAATGGAGTCTGAACTTTGCTCTCCCGTTGCTGTGATTCTGCTAGTGATCCGTCAAGTTAAAACCTGGGACTTGACTCTTCAGGGAGTGGCAAATGACCTAGTAACTCAGGGACAACTCTTACTGAACTTTAAGTGCCACTTAAATGCAGGTACCTTGGAGTAACCATGTGTGTTTTGGGGCTAGATCCTGGGGAGTCAAAGGGGGAGCCAGGAACGAGGGCCCCTCCCTTCCCGCTCTTTTCCACCTGGCGCCCTGGCGTGCTGCATGTGGACACACAGGCCTGGGCGGGGGAGGGTTGTGTGTGACTTCTTCTCTGCCAGGGGCATCACCTGTGCCTTTCCCTGTGTTCATCTGACAGCGTGAACTTAGCGCCTCCATATTTGATATTAAACCACTCTCAGGTGACACTGATCCAGGTGGCTTTTGCCCCACCAGTGCCTCATCACTAGTGTGAGGTGAGTCCTCTCTGTTCTAGGAAAAGGATTTTTCTCCCTAACTCTGTGCCAACTGTCAACAACATCTACACAGTCTTACGGGTTTTAGGACTGTTGGCCATTTCCTAAATTGATTCCAAGTTCTGGTAAAGGCTTCCAGATTTCAGTCTGTGCTCATACGGGATGTATGATCTCAGTGGCTTTCTGGCCTCCTTCTGTGAGTTTAAAATCCACGAGAGACTGGTTCCCTTGTCATTACGAGGCACTCTCTCTGTGAGGGTATTCCACTCGTTCTGTGATCACGTGGGTGTCCTGGTATCCCTAATGGCCTTCATTCTATTTCATATGCTCACCACCCTCTACGAATCTGCACACTTGGGGTTGTGGTGCTTGTGGATCTGTTTTTTGCCTGTCTGGTCTCCAGTCGCTGGAATTGCCTTCTTTGCACTGCCACTTCTCAGCATCTCTGAAATCTGACATAATGTTGCGTCATTCCAGTTTTTTGTTGTGGTTTTTTTTTTTTTTTTTTTTTTTTTTTTAGTTCTGTAACTTGTTGATTGTATTTAACTATGTGAGTTCTGTTGTGATGTTTGCTGTATTGTAAAGCACCTCCATCGTGTGGTGGATGCTGTGTAAATCAATAAATGATCACTTAGAGGCTGTATCACGAGCTATTTTGGTTTTAGGATGCAGGTCTCAAAAGCAAGTTGTGGGATTCTTTCGAAACAGCACATGATACCAAAAGGTCCACAAGAGAATCTTGATAAAGGACTTTTAAAACTTCATTTAAAGAAGGAACCAGAGGGTGGGAAGTTGACTTCTGACCTGCTACAATGGTCTTAAGATTTCCAGTACGGGGCCAAGCAGCATCCTTCACCAGTCAGGTACCTGCTGATGAAGGGCCTTGAATGAAATGAGCATGTGTTAGCGTGTTTCGGGGACTTTGTCTTTAGCCTGAAGCAGCTCTATCACAGACATAAGCTAGAAGGCGGGGAACCCAGACCTGAGCGTGGACCGGAAGAGCCCACGGGCACCACCTCAATCCCACCACCTTCCCTCTTCCACACGGATGGGCGAACGTGGCCCCAAGTAGCACCAGGCTCACTTAGCAAGTTAGCGTAAAAGGGGCAAGACCGAGCACTTTTTCCCGCCCTTAAAAGGGTGTCCCTGTCTACCTTTCTACCCTGTGCCCTCACGTGGAGTTCACGTGGATTTACAGTGTGAGGTAGTGTTTGTGTTGATAAATGCTGCCGGTGGCCGCCAAGGCCTCCTCCTTGCGACCTGGGAAAAGAACAAGAAGCCAGATCTCTTAATGAGAGCTGAGTTGGAAACAAGAAGAAAATCCTCCTTGAAAGCAGTGCGGGGAAGGTTCGGGGTCATTTTCAGAGTTTAATTTTACTGATAAAAAATTTTTCTGGAGGACTGGAAGCCCCAACAGGGTTCAGTTTGCAGAGCAAATTATTCCCAGGATAAGCTACTTTTGGTTGCTCCGTTTCAGATGTGTGCAACATGACTGCCAAGGTAGGGGTAACTTTTTTCTTTTTTGGTCTCATTTAGTCTGCATGCCCCACTGAGCCATAGTGACATGATGAAAGAATTCCGCTTCCTGTTCACACAGGTGGAATAAATCAGGAGAAGGAAGAAGCTTTCACAAAAGGCAGCAGACACAGCTTAGACCTAGGAGCTGCTCAGAGAATCCTAGGCAAGACCCTTGATATTTCCCCCTTGCCGGCAGCATCCATTAGGAGGAAGCAGGAGAGCGCTCCGTGTGCCCAGCAACACCTCGTTTGTTCCCAAGGAGCGCCAGAAACCATATTCCTACTGATGGAGCTTGCACTTTATGGCAGGCTGGTGCAAGGCGCATTCTCACAAGGGTCCTCCAAGGTAGTAGTTTCTCATGAGGAAAACGGGTTCGGATCAGCGTGGCGAGACTGCAGAGCGAGTACGTTTCCAGCGAGGATTCGGTTCCAGGGCCTTGCTTCCTCGCTTCTGTGCTGGGTGCTGCTCCCTCCCTGTCAGGTGGTTCTTCCTTCCCAAGGTCACCCGGGGGCGCACGTGTTGAGGCCCGTACTGGAACCTAATTCGCTGGCCCACGGGTCCAGTGGTTCCCTCCCTTCTCCTCTCTACCAGGACCTGGCACCTCCTCCCCGGGAAGAGCCTGTGCCCTTGTGCCCTAGGCGGTCTGTGGTGACCCTTCACGCACCTTGTGTTCCCCGTCCCGGACAGCTCCACGCCGAGTTCCTCCTTATCTGAGCAAAACCGAGTCACATCTAAAGTGAACCATGTTCAGGCGCTCAGACATCTTGCCTGACCTTGCGAGCTGCCGGGAATCCTGTTGGCTGCTGGAGTTGCCTGATGCTTTGTTTCACAGGCTCTGTAGCTCAGGGGTTTGCAGCCAGTAGGAGTCCCCTTGGAAGACAAGGGCCCAGATCAGGTCAGAGATGGAGTCCTGGTACCAGCATCTCTAGGAGGAGGGCTCTCACCTCTGAGAGAAGGCTTGGTGAGGGCAGGTCATGGTCATGACAAGGAGGCAGACAAGCCCTTGAGTTGACTAGGCCCCTTAGGGGAGCTTTCATTCGCTGCAGGCATCTAGTCCAAGCAGGCGGGAAGGGCACAGATTTGTTTCTTCCTGCATGTGTGCTGCTCTCCCTGGTTTCCATCACGTTCTCGGGTTCGTGACCCTCTGGATGTCCTGTCCCCCTGTAGAAACTGCTGTAGGACCTGAGAGGGCAGCTTGCAGGGTCCTGCCCTGATCAACACAGCAGGTCAGTTGCAGAGTCCGATGTGAACCCCGTCCCCCTGACTGCTGGTGTAGCTCGTGGCGGGAACGACTCCTCAAACATACTGAGCACCTGCTGCGTGTCACATGCCAGGGTGGTGCTGGTGGGACAAAGACACGTGGTCTGATGCAAAAGCAGGCACCGGCTGTGGCAGAGTCCCCAAGCACTTTTAGGTCATCGGTAGGGCACTCAAAGCAGACGAGCTTGGCAGGCCACACTCATGAGCCCAGTGGCCCGCCGTGCGGCACCTCTAAACCACTGTTGACAGACTAGGAGGCTCTGAGCCATGGCAGCTCAGTAGCCTGGCAAATTCTCCCCTGCCCACGTGCCCACCCCAGCTGGACATCATGTCCCTGAGCACACCACTGACCTGACACATTCGCCCTCTCCCCTTCCATCCCCTGGGGACCTCAGGCAGAACTCCTCCCCCTTCCTCAGAACCCGAACCCTGGGACGTTGTGGACTCCACATTGCTCCTCTGCCAACCTACAGATGCTAACCCTCCGTAGCACTCAGGCTTCTCCCCCTTCGGACGCTCCCCCTCTGCTGTTCTGACCCCTCCTCTCACCCACGCTTCTTCCTCAGCTCTTGTCCCCGGTCACCACTTCCCCTGCAGTCCTGGATGCTTCTAGGAATGGGGACTATCAGCCTTCCTTGGATTCTCCTCTGTATGACAGTCTGTTTAGAAGGGTCTCCTGCTGTCTGCTTGCCATAGCCTTTAGCCCTCTCTCCTGCTGTTGGTCACCCCATGTTCCCTGAAGGCTTTGGTTCCTTGGCTCCCTACCTGTCCATCCCAATACTGAATCTGGCCGGCTTCCCTGCTTCTCGCTTTCACTGCGCTGGCGGGTTCCACGCCCCGTCCTGGGCCGTGTCAAGCCCCAGCACTACTGAACATAGGAGTCCAGTTTGCCACCCCAACAACAGGGCCCACCCGGGTCCTCGATATGGCCGAGACCCAGGTTTCAGGTTTCATGACCCCTACTACACCAGCCCCTGCGGTCTGCACCTGAGTTGCCTTCGCAACGCACTCCCCGCCTGTGTGGCAGGAGACCTCGGGCACCGGGGAACACGGTCATCTGCACTCTCAGCGCCTGCAGCCAGGCGGGGTTCTGCTCGGAGGGTGCCCGTCCACACGCACAGGAGACACGCGGGGCAGCCCCTCTGGCCCGACGCCTCTCCCAGATCACTCGGCTCTCTCCGGTCCCGTGCCACCAACTGATGTCATCGAGCGGCGTCCTGATGTCTCTCCGCCTCTTCCGTCAGTCGGCCTGCACGCTTGTCCTTGGTCCCAGGGGTTTACCCGAGTAAGCCCCTGCCCCGGGGTCCGCAGTGGGGTCCGCACGGAGGCCTGGGTGTGGTGGTGCGCGGTGGGGTCCAGAGTGAGCTCCGCGGTGGGGCCGGGGTGGGGTTCCCGGTGGGGTCCGCGGTGTGGTCCGGGATGGGGTCCGCAGTGGGGACCACGGTAAGGTCTGGGGTGAGATCCGAGGTGAGGTCCAGAGTGAGCTCCTCGGTGTGGTCCGGGGTGGAATCCGGGGTGCGGTCCGCGATGGGGTCCGCAGTGGGGTACGGGGTGCGGTCCGCGGTGGGGTCCAGGTGCAGTCCGCGGTGGGGTCTGGCGTGGGATCCGGGGTGCGGTCCGGGGTAAGGTCCGCAGTGGTGTCCGGTGTGGGGTCCGGTGTGAGGTCCGCGGTGGGGTCCGGGGTGGGGTCCAGAATGCGGTCCGGTGTGGGGTCCGCGGTGGGGTCCGTGTGGTGTCTGGGGTCCGGGGTGAGGTCTGCGGTGGGGTCTGGGGTGGGATCTGGGGTGCGGTCCACCGTGGGGTCAGGGGTGGGGTCCGTGGTGGGGTCCGCGGTGTGGTCCGGGATGGGGTCCGCAGTGGGGACCACGGTAAGGTCTGGGGTGAGATCCGAGGTGAGGTCCAGAGTGAGCTCCTCGGTGTGGTCCGCGGTGGGGTCCGGGGTGGAATCCGGGGTGCGGTCCGCGGTGGGGTCCGCAGTGGGGTACGGGGTGCGGTCCGCGGTGGGGTCCAGGTGCAGTCCGCGGTGGGGTCTGGCGTGGGATCCGGGGTGCGGTCCGGGGTAAGGTCCGCAGTGGTGTCCGGTGTGGGGTCCGGTGTGAGGTCCGCGGTGGGGTCCGGGGTGGGGTCCAGAATGCGGTCCGGTGTGGGGTCCGCGGTGGGGTCCGTGTGGTGTCTGGGGTCCGGGGTGGGGTACGGGGTGCGGTCCGGGGTGAGGTCTGCAGTGGGATCCGGTGTGCGGTCCGCGGTGGAGCCCGCGGTGGGATCCAGGGTGCAGTTCCGTGTGGGGTCCGGTGTGAGGTCCGCGGTGGTGTTCGGGGTGGGGTCTGGGATGCGGTCCGCGGTGTGGTCCAGAATGCGGTCCGGTGTGGGGTCCGCGGTGGGGTCCGTGTGGTGTCTGGGGTCCGGGGTGAGGTCTGCGGTGGGGTCTGGGGTGGGATCTGGGGTGCGGTCCACCGTGGGGTCAGGGGTGGGGTCCGTGGTGGGGTCCGCGGTGTGGTCCGGGATGGGGTCCGCAGTGGGGACCACGGTAAGGTCTGGGGTGAGATCCGAGGTGAGGTCCAGAGTGAGCTCCTCGGTGTGGTCCGCGGTGGGGTCCGGGGTGGAATCCGGGGTGCGGTCCGCGGTGGGGTCCGCAGTGGGGTACGGGGTGCGGTCCGCGGTGGGATCCGGGGTGCAGTTCTGTGTGGGGTCCGATGTGGGGTGTGCGGTGGGGTCCAGGTGCAGTCCGCGGTGGGGTCTGGCGTGGGATCCGGGGTGCGGTCCGGGGTAAGGTCCACCGTGGTGTCCGGTGTGAGGTCCGCGGTGGGGTCCGGGGTGGGGTCCGCGGTGGTGTTCGGGGTGGGGTCTGGGATTAGGTCCGCGGTGGGGTCCAGAATGCGGTCCGGTGTGGGGTCCGCGGTGGGGTCCGTGTGGTGTCTGGGGTCCCGGGTGGGATCCGGTGTGCGGTCCGGGGTGAGGTCTGCGGTGGGGTCTGGGGTGGGATCTGGGGTGCGGTCCACCGTGGGGTCAGGGGTGGGGTCCGTGGTGGGGTCCGGGATGCGGTCCAGGGTTCGGTCCAGTGTGTGGTCCAGGTGGTGTCGGGTATGGGGTCCGCGGTGGGGTGCGGGGTGGGGTCCGCGGCGCAGTGCGCAGAGGGTCTTCTGAACTCCGTCCGCGGTGGGGTCCGCATCCAGTCCCTGGCCCGGTTCCCGCCTCCTCTCCCGCAGCCTCGGCCCCTGCCCGTCGCCAACGCGCCGCGAGACCACAGAGTCACGCTCCCGACCGCCTCCCCGCCAGGTTTCTCCAAGGAGCAGGGTCCGCTCGCCGTGTGCATCCCGTCCAGGGCCCTGCCTGGGCCGCGGCCACGGTTGGCCGCCGGCGCGCACCCGCGCCTCGAAGGTGTGAGGAGCGGAGAGGCCTCCGCCCGCCGGCCGCCGCCGCCGCCGCCGCCCGCCCGCGCTCCCTCCGCCCTCCCGCTTCCCGAGACTCTCGCGAGACCCGCGGCCTCGGGTCCGCGCCGCCCCGCTTGCGCGGCGCACTTCTCGCGAGGCTGCAGCAGGGCCGGCCCGACATGGCGGAAGGTAGGGTGTGTGGGGGGCGGCGCGGGAAGGCGCGCAGCGGTGGCGGCGCTGCAGGCCGGGGCGACGGGGCCTTGCGCGGGCCGACCGGCCGGCCGTGCTCGCAGGGGCGCGGCGGGGCTCGCGGGCCGTCCTGCCCCGCCTGTGTGAGAGAGCCGCGGAAGGGCTGGCGGGTGGGCGTCCTGAGCGCGGCTGCTGAGGCGACGCCCCTCGGGCGCCCCCCACCCCGCGGGCCGCGGCGGCTGCCGGGCGGGGGCCGGGCGGGGCGCGGCGGGCGGCCCCAGGGACTCGCCGCGCCGGCGGGGACGTCAGCTTCTCGGGAAACCGAAACTGCTGTCCTGGCACGTCCCGCATCCGGCCGGGCTGGGCTCGGTGCGCCGGCCGGGAGGCTGCCCCCAGGTGGCGGAGGGGCCGGCCAAGGTCACGCCGCGCGGACCTCCGCCCTGTCGCCTGTCCTCGGGTCCTTCCCTTCTCCTGGTGCGCTCTTTAGGGCGCTGCAGGCCGGCGGTGGGGCCTCTCTGGCGCTGCCTCCCTGAGCCGAGCGGAATCGGAGCCCTCCTTGTCAAAACCGGGTCGTGCAGGTGCAGGTGCGGGGCGAGAGGCCAAGATGGGCACCGTCGCTTCGCCCATTAGCCTCATTGTCGGAGGAAAATGCTCCTTTTGTGCTTAACGCTTATTGAGTGACCGCGGTGTGCTGGTCCTGAGCTGAGCTTTGTCTGAATCCATCTTTCCTTGGATCTTAAAATTGGGCGGCGCATGGCAGTTTGCAGGCTTTTCTCATTTTGGACTAGACTTGCGCACAACCTTGTGAAGGAGGGCTGCGCGTGTGTTACTTACACTTCGTAGACAGACTGGGGCCAAAGCTGTGGAGACGGCCGGGACTGGCACCCGGCTTTTGCCTTGGGTCTTTACCCTGTTGGACGTAGTAACTCGAGGCGAATATCGAAGGCAGAAGGGGCATAAAAAGCAGAAAGAAAGTGCAGGTATCCCACGAAGCTGGTTTTTGGGTAAATCACAGGATGTTGGGCGCAGGCAGCCAGTGGAATGGAAGGGCAGGAGAGACGGCAGGAGGAAGGCCTTCAGTGGGTGCTTCTGTGCTGGAAGAGAAGTGGGGAGTGTCGGGGAGCACGTTACCAGGACTGAAGTGTGCGGCTGCAGGCTTAGCACTCAGCAGGTTTGCTGAGCACCTGCTCTCCTGTGCAGTCAGGTTCCAGCCACAGGGATCTCCTGCAGGCTGAGTGTGACGATCGGTCATCTTGCAGGCGCGTTGAGGGCCATTTAGCGGAGGATGCACCTGACCCAAAACGTCCTTTCAGGGTTACATTGGCAAAGAGATCATGGGTGGGTAAGAAGCATAGGCTTGGGGTTCTGACTTACAGCTTTTCTTGTGTTCCAGTTTGTTCTGGTTTCAGCTTTTGGCAAACAATGTTGCAAAACTTCAGCTAGGAAGAATGAGTGAAGCATTCTAGTCCAGTTAGCCCCTTGACCTGAAGGTGTGTGTTCTGTGGAGGAGGGCAAGTGCAGCTAGAAAGGGCTTCTCCTTGTGTATTGTTGTTTAATGCTGCTTGTATCTTAATCAGAATTTGTCAGAACTGTCCACGCTTGTCTGAAAAACTCATTTAAATGTAAACAAATAGCAAAAATCTCTGGCCTGTAACAGGTGGATTATCTGTGAGCACATCCTATGGGAACTTCCTGACAGTGGGTTTTGTTGGTGCCGCGAGTGTGTGAACACGCGGGAGATGGGGCCTCGGAATAGTAAACAGAACCTGGAGGGGCGGAGCCCACGCTTTTCTTGCAGTGTGACTCTTTGAGAAACCAACCTTTTTCCCTTCCGTCTGTCCGCGGGTATTGGTTTGACCAGAAATATTTAGCTAAAATCCGTCCTGAAACTGGTTTCCATTTCCAGTCTACGCGTGTAGCTGTAGTGCTGATTTAAACTTGCTTCGTCACTCAAACAAGTCCTTCCGGCTTTGCTTTTTCTCCTCGATTGTGCTTACTCACAGCCTCCTTTTACAGCTTCCAGCGTTCCCTTTAAAACATCAGTCGGAGGGGCGCCTGGGTGGCGCAGTCGGTTAAGCGTCCGACTTCGGCCAGGTCACGATCTCGCGGTCCGTGGGTTCGAGCCCCGCGTCCGGCTCTGGGCTGATGGCTCGGAGCCTGGAGCCTGTTTCCGATTCTGTGTCTCCCTCTCTCTCTGCCCCTCCCCCGTTCATGCTCTGTCTCTCTCTGTCCCAAAAATAAATAAACGTTGAAAAAAAAATAAAAAAAAAAAACCAAAAAACATCAGTCGGATCCCATCTCTTTCGCTCCTCTCCATACACCTGCCCTGCACACCCCCTCTCCACTCCAGTGGCTCTCCATGATCTTAAAATATCTTCCAGAGGCTTCCAGTGCCTGTTCCAGCAAGGTCTGCCCCCGGTTAGTAGAGCAGCCTCGTTCCCAGCGTCTTCTCAGCCACCGTGCTCCAGGCATGCCAACCCTCGCTGTTGTTTGTGCGTTCCCAGCATGCTTCTGCGTCTCCCATCTTTGTCCTTGTGGCCCCCACGGCCTGGCACGGTCTCTCAGTTTCTGCACACAGCTAACTGATCTATTTGGGTGTCTGTTCGGTTCTCACCTCTTTGGAGATCTTCCTTAGTTATTTTTTAAATTGCTTTACTAGAATATAAACCTCATGAGGGCGGGGACTTCTGTCTTGTTCACTGCTGTCTGTCCCGACTTGGAATCACGCATTGGAAGGAACCGTTGATCTATTGAGCGTCATTTACTGGACATCAAGGGAAGTTGCCTGGATACATCCTTCGTCTCTTGGCAAGGAAGCAGGCTGGTCCAGCTTTTAACGTGCTCTGAATAACATTAGTCTGCCCGGAGCTCCCTAACCTACTTCTCACCCAGCCCAGCGTGTTTAAGTTTTAGCAGTTGAAGTGTAATGCTTAGAGCTCAGTCAGCTCAGTCTGCAGTCGGACGAGGGTTTGAACCCTAGTGTCACCAAGCTGTGTCCATGGGCAAGCTACTTAACTGCTCTCGGTCTCTGTTTCCTCACCTTCAAAAGAGGGGTCATTTCTGTCTCAAAAGTAGCTGAGGGAGGATCAGAATAAATGGTGCAGAAGGACACTTGCAGCCAGTGCCTGACATTTTGACCCTGACTTACAGCCTGTTTCTTGGTCTCCTGTTAAACGGGCTCCCTTCCTTCCTCAGCAAAATGAAGGTGAAAGTTGGAAAAAAAATGTAATGGTTTATTAAACAGAAAATTGATCATGGACTTTTATTAGCTTACTGGAATTTGGTCAGGAATATATTCTTGACAACAATGCAGTTAAGGTGAAGACATTGAATATTCTGGACAATCACTGGCCAATACAGTAGTCACCAGCCACATATGACTAGTTAAGTTTGATTAAATTAAGTAAAAATAAAAATTCAGGGGCACCTGGGTGGCTCAGTCGGTTAAGCGACCGACTTCGGCTCAGGTCATGATCTCACGGCTCGTGGGTTCGAGCCCCGTGTTGGGGGGGGGGGGGGGCTCTGTGCTGACAGCTCAGAGCCTGGAGCCTGCTTCGGATTCTGTGTCACTCTCCCTGTCTCTGCCCCTCCCCTGCTCGTGCTCTGTCTCTCTCTCTCTCTGTCTCTCAAAAATAAATAAACATTAAACAAAAATTTAAAAAAAGATAAAAACTCAGTTCCATAGTCACAGTAGCCTAATTGCAGGTGCTTCATAGCCGTGTGGTTTGGGGCTCCCATCCTAGCAGACGGCACAGATGAACAGGACACGTGTATCATTCCAGAAAGTGCTGTTGGCTAGCACTGTTCCAGAAAATGCTTCTTCAGTATAGGCTGTAGAAATAGGGAAAGAAGAAACTGCTCTCTTTTCAGTTTTCTAATTTTGCTTCTTGTTTTACTCATTCAGCAAGTGTCTGTCCCAGGCCTTTGACAGTGACGTAGCCTCTGGAGACCTCTCAGCCACTGTCCCTTTCTGTACCATTCCTGCCTGTTTTCTGCCTTCCCTGTTGCTTGCTTCTGTCACCAGCAGTGCCTGTTCCCTTTCTCCTTGAGCTGTGTTGTTTTTTTTTTTTTTCCCCCCCCACGAAGAAAGTTCGGAGCTCCTGGCTGGCTCAGTCGGTAGAGTGTGTGACTCTTGGTCTTGGGGTTCTAAGTTTGAGCCCTGCATTGGGTGTAGAGATTACTTAAAAACAAAATCTTTAAAAAGAAAGAACGGAAGGAAGGAAGACCCGTTCGCTGCAGTGGCCGTGGATGTGCCGGGAGAGAGAGACAGGTTCAGTCACTGGCAAGGCAAGTTGCTGTGGTCGAGACATGGTCATGATGATTGACATCATGCCCAACAGAATGAGAGTTCCTAGGGTCAGTGTCTCTTGCTGAATGACGGTGGGCCAAGGGCCTGGGGCATTTATTGAACTCTTACCTGGCAAGGCACGGCAGGGTGGAGGATGGGATGAGTTTGGAGGGGAGGGTGGGGGGAGGGAGTGGTGGCATTAGAAAAGAGAAGCCAGACCTAGAGCTTCTCTACAGGAGTTCTGCAGTCCAGGAGGGAGGTGAGAAGCACGCACAAGAAACTGTACTGAAGGAAGTATGGAGTGGCAGGAAGCATGTTTGGGGAGCTCAGGGCAGGCCTTAGCTGTGATTTGGAAAACAGAGCTCTCGGGGAGACGGGAGTGGGGAGCGGTCACTCTTCGTGATGGAAGGAATAGCCGGAGAAGTGTGTTGAGGGGCAGGTTATGAAGGGATTGGCTAAGTGCTTGGGTTGTACCCTGTTGGTCATGGATAGTGACAAGGTGGTGGCACCACTAGAATCCTTGGAGGCGCGTGGGCATGTCTGCAGGGTAGAGGGTGACCTGGGAGGAGGGGGCTGGTGCAGCCTGCGGCGAGTCCTACCACAGGCGGCACCGCAGCTGGCGAGAACTGATAGGAGCGACGTTTACAGAAGGCGTGAAAGACAGGACTTCTGAAACCTGTTTGCATGTTGACAAGAGACACAGTAAAGATGACTCGAGGGTTCTGGGTCTGGATGACTGGGATTACGGCTGGGCTGTTAACAGGAGGAGGAAGAGCAGGTTCGAGGACCAGCGTCTTGACCTCAGGGTTGGACATACTTCGCCGTGTCCAGCGGCTATGTCTTCGGGAGGAGTTAGAAGCGTTTGCAGTCGGCCTGGCATTTGGGTGAGAATTAGCTAGTTAGCTAGTATTTACTGAGTGTCCCTGTGATCAGGGCTGGACAGAGTGAGGTTTTGAAAGATGTATGTCATGCCACTGATTTGTGGCATTTGTGACAAGATTTCACAGAGCTGGGTTACATTCAGGGAAGTGTATCTCCTTCCTCTTGGGCGCAAGCCACTGTGCTGGGGTGACAGTCACAGCCTTAATGGGACTGTGGAGCGGACGGGGCGGCACAGCCTCTCAGCAGCGCCTGCCTGTTGCGCCTTGCGGTCACTGATTTTCTCTTGGTTGACGACTGATGGCACCACCGTCCCGCCACATCGTCAAGCCAGTGACCTGCATTCGGTCACCAAACCTGTGCGGCTCTGACGCGTTCCTCTCTGCCGCCGCGCCTCCATCCGTGCGCACTAGTGACTGTCAACACGGAGAACCCTGTGCCCTAGAGTCCCCGGGAGCTTTTAAAGACCCAGGTTTGTGCATCACTCAGCTTCAGTGCGGAGCAACATGCCCCACAAAACATCTCTCCCAGGCTGAGGCATTATTGAATAAAACATGGTTTCATTGAATCCGTTTTTATGTTTTTATTTATTTATTTATTTATTTATTTTATTTATTTATTTATTTTTTTCAACGTTTATTTATTTTGGGGACAGAGAGAGACAGAGCATGAACGGGGGAGGGGCAGAGAGAGAGGGAGACACAGAATCGGAAACAGGCTCCAGGCTCTGAGCCATCAGCCCAGAGCCTGACGCGGGGCTCGAACTCACGGACCGCGAGATCGTGACCTGGCTGAAGTCGGACGCTTAACCGACTGCGCCACCCAGGCGCCCCTGTTTTTATTTTTTTTAATGCTTCTTTCTTTATTTATTTGGGGTGGGGGCACAGAGAGAGAGAGAATCCCTAGCAGGCATGGAGCCCAACACGAGGCTCGATCTCGACTGTGAGACCATGACCTGAGCTAAAATCAAGAGTCGGATGCTTAGTTAGCTGACTGAGCCCCCCAGGCGCCCGTAACAGTTTACTAGATATGTATGTGTGTGTGGATCCACCTATCCATGTGGAGATACGTGGTGCGTGTGTGTGTGTGTGTGTGTGTGTGTGTGTGTGTGTGTGTGTACATATAAATACATGTATATTAAGGTAATCTTTCCTACCTAAGGAGTCCTGGTTAGAAACTTTCATCTGTAACTGGAGTAAAAGGAGGTTTTATTTTATTCATTATTTAAAAAATTTTTATTTTAGTTTTTAAATGTTTATTCATTTTTGAGAGAGAGAGTGTGTGTGAGTGGGGAGGGGGCCGAGAGAGAAGGGGACAGAGGATCCGGAGTGGGCTGTGCACTGACAGCAGAGAGCCCTACGTGGGGCTCAAACTCACGCACTGCGAGATCATGACCTGAGCCAAAGTCGGACTGTCCACCGGCTGAGCCCCCCTGGAGTCCCCAAAGGAGTCTTTAAAGCAAACTTTGGTTAAATAATGGCTTTTGGCCTTTTCCAAAACGTTCAAGTTATGACTGGTACAATTGCTAGGTTTTTTTAAAGGGCAAAAAGTCAAAATATTAGATATCTCTTAGCACCATCATATTTTTGATGATATGCAGACGGTGGAAGAGAGAGAAGTAGGAAGGTGCAGACTGGAAGGGGTACTATGGCCCTGACTCTCCCTTTGTGTGCTCAGGTGGTAATGACCTCTTTGCCTTTTCCTTTCCTATAGGGTATGTTGTGAATCTGAGTTCCCAACAGTAAATACACTCACTTATTTCATATTCTCTGCGAAACAGTTGTCCTACATTTATCACTTAAAAAAAAAAAAATTTTTTTTAACATTTATTTATTTTTGAGACAGAGAGAGAGAGAGAGAGCATGAACAGGGGAGGGTCAGAGAAAGAGGGAGACACAGAATCTGAAACAGGCTCCAGGCTCTGAGCTGTCAGCACAGAGCCCGACGCGGGGCTCGAACCCACGGACCGCAAGATTATAACCTGAGCCGAAGTGGGACGCTTAACCGACTGAGCCACCCAGGCGCCCCATTTATCACTTTTTAAATGTTTTTTATTTTTGAGAGAGTGCAAGAGGCGGGGGGGGGGGCAGAGAGAGGGGGACAAAGGATCTGAAACGGGCTCTGTGCTGACAGCAGTGAGCCCAATGTGGGGCTTGAACTCGCAAACCATGAGATCATGACCTGAGCCAAAGTCAGACACTCAACCCACTGAGCCACCCAGGTGCCCCTAATTTACCACTCTGGATTAATGAATGGCTACTAACACCTGTTAGAGAAAATTCCCATGTGCATTGGAACAGGTACAGAAAAGTCATAGTGGTGGTAATTTACCACCAGTGAGGAACTTATCTGTTCTAATGCCAAGAAGGACGATAGCATTTTCTGAGTTGATATTTTGATGTAGAAAACCTGAAGATACGCCTGAAACACAAATTATTCTTGAAGTCCTCAAAACAGGATGTTACCACAGCTTTTATAATTATTTTTTCTTTTAGCTAACGGACATAAAGAGTAGAGATAAAGTCACTTAGTCATTAAAGAATTATACAAGAACACTAATTCATTGATAAAATTGAAGCTGGAGTGTAAGAACCGTAGAAGTATGATCATCGGAAATGTCAGTATTTTGTTCATCTAAAAAGACTTGATAAGCACAGTTTGGTTTATTTATTTATTTATTTATTTATTTTTTAAAGAATATTTATTTATTCATTATTTTTTTAATGTTTATTCACTTTTGAGAGACAGAGATAGAGCATGAGCAGGGGAGGGGCAGAGAGAGAGGGAGAGACAGAATCCGAAGCAGGCTCCAGGCTCTGAGCTGTCAACACAGAGCCCGACGCGGGGCTCGAACCCATGGACCTTGAGATCATGACCTGAGCCAAAGTCGGACGCTCAACCGACTGAGCCACCCAGGCGCCCCCGCAGTTTGGTTTAGAATTGGAGTAAGCAGAGGGGCATAGAAATTGCATTTAAGATGGGGAATGGGCTGAACACATTTAATTCCTGCTTAATGAATTAATAATGTGTTTGCTATCCTGATACTGGAGCTGAAATTAGGCAGCATGGAACAGTGGCGTGAACATTGGCTTTGGCTGAGGATCTTAAATCTTGGGTTGGCCTTTTGCTAATTGTAGAGTTTTAGGCAATCCACTTAACCTAACTGAATTCTGTTTGTTAAGGACTGTACTATTTGGGATATGTTGGTCAGACTATGAGATGATGAAGAATTAAGTGGTACAGGAAATGTCAAAAAATATCAATTCCTTCTTTTTATTGCAAAATGTTGCAACTAGATTTTGTTCACTATGTAAAACTTTGCTGTTGACATGAACGTGGCAGGAAGCTGTGAGGGCTTTGAAATCTTTTGCTGCGCAGAGTCTTTTGTTTGTGAAGGTGAGTGTGTTAGTTTCCTACCGCTGCTGTAAAAAATTTCCCCCAACTGGGTGGGTGGCTTGAAACAACAGAAATGTATTCTCTCGTGGTCCTGGAGGCCAGAAGTCTAAAATCAGTATCCCTGGGCTGAAAGGAAAGAGCCCCCCAGCTCGTAGTCTCCCTCTAGAAGAGAATCTTTTCCTTCTTCCTGCTCCCAGTGGCTGCCAGCATCCCTCAGCTTGTCAGTCTCCAGAGCCAGCATCCTGGAGTCTCTCTGTCCTGTCTTCATATGGCCTTTCCTCTGTGTGTCAAAGCTTTCTCGGCTCCCCCCCCCTTTTTTTTTTAATTTTTAAATTTATTTTGAGTGGCAGAGGCGCATGTGAGCAAGGGAAGGGCAGAGAGAGAGGGAGAGAGAGAGTTCCAAGCAGGCTGTGCACAGTCAGTGCAGAGCCCAACACAGGGCTCGATCCCATAAACTGAGATCATGACCTGAGCTGGAATCAAGAGTTGGACACTTAACTGACTGAGCCCCCCAGGCCCCCCTCCCTCTGCTCCTTCTTACAAGTTCATGTGTACTTGCATTTAGGTCCTGCCCGCATAATCCAGGGTAATCACACCCGTCTCAAACTCCTCAATTCAATCACATCTGCAGAGCACGCTCCCTGCCCCCCCCCCTTTTTTTTTTTTGCCAGGTAAAGGTAACATCCCAGGCTCCAGGGATTAGGACGTGGATATTAAACGGGGCATTTCTCAGCCTACCACAGTAGGCAGTGTCATGTAGTTTGCTCTATTAAGTTGTAAGATTTCTAAAATTTCTCCATTCGTGTGCGGTTTCTGAAAGTTCAGAGACCATGCCACACAGTTCAGAGTACTGCAGGATTAGTGTGAATAGCAGAGCTGTACAAAGTAGAATACAGAGATAAGCAAGACACGTCCTACCCTCCAGAAACTTCTTAGAGGAGCCGGAATGCCCCAGAGGGAAGCTTGTACCTTTGTCGCCGGTGGAGAACCGGCTGAAATTGTTGGGCTGGAAGATCGGTGGCTGTGTGTGGAGCGGTGATGAGGGAGGTGTGAGAAGGGTGGTGGTTGCGTGTGTGTGAATGGTGCAGGCCTCAGGGAAGTGTTGGTGTGATGGTGTGCAGAAAGAAGCGTGTCAGGGTGCATCCCGGAGGGAGAGTGTGGTTAGTTTTATGAAGGCATGATCGACAAATGGTAAAAGTCACCAATTTTAACTTGTCAGTTCATGGTAGTGGAAACACACTGCCGTCATGATGCAGAACATTTCTGCAACTCGACAAAGCTCCCTTGGACTGCTTTAATCCACTCCATTCCTGGGCCTCCGGCAACCACTGGCCTGCTTTCTGTCCCTGTGGCTCGCCTTGTCTCCGCCTCCCTCTGGAATTCTGTGGCCTGTCGTCTCTGTGTCTGGCTTCTTGAACTCGGCATGCTGCTTTCGAGGTGGTACGAGCCCGTGGTCTGCGTCTCCTTGTGGAAGCGTGGTATTCCGTTATATTTCCGTAGCGTGTTTGTGTCCATTCGCCAGCTAGACATTTGAGTTCTTCCCTGTTTGTGGGGACAGGTTCTCATTTCTCTTGGGAACTTAACCTGGGAGTGGAACTGCTGGGTCACAAGACAAGTGTATGATTAACTTTCTGAGAACCCGCGGGACTCTTGCAAAGTGGCTGTGCCGTTGTGCGTTCTCACCTCTCCCATCTCTGCCGACGCGTTCGTTGTAGCCGCCTGGTGGGTGCGCAGCAGCACGTCAGTGTGAGTTTAATGTGCGTTTCTTTCCCGACTCATGGTGCGCGTCGTTTTATGTGTGTGTTTGCCGCGTGTTTGTCTTCTTCGGTGAAGTGTTCAAATCTGTAGTCCTTTTTTATTGAGTTGTTTTGTTACAGTGGGTTGTAAGAGTTCTTCATTCACAGTCTGAGTACAAGTCCTTTGTTGGAATACACTACCCAGGTATCTTCTGCTGGTCTGCGGCTTTCTATTCATTTTCTGTATGTTCAAAGAACAGCGGTAAAGATGTCCTAAGTTCCAGTTTATTTTTTCTTCCATCGTTAATTCTTTTTATCCACTTTAAGAAATCCGTGCCTCATCTGAGCTCACTAATGTTACTTTTCTGTTTTTTAGTGTAGAGGTTTTATACTTTCAACCCTCGCGTTCAGGTGAGTTAACTTTTGCATAGCGTGGTGTGCAAGAGGTGTTCACTTGTTCTGAACGGATGCTCGGTTGTGGCTGTCCCGTGGCCTCTCCTCATTCCCTTTTGAAGTCCGTGGCACGGTTGTCAAACCACCTGTCCAGGCCGCCTGCTGCCCTGAATGTCCTGATGCCGGTACGATGTCCCAGCCACTGCAGGCACGTGGCAAGCCGTGAAATCAAGTCACGGAAGTGCTGCACCTGTCTTATCCCGTCCACCCCTGCAAGTTGCTTTGGCTACTCTGGGCACTTTGTGTTTCCATGCAAGTTTTAGAATCATCTTATTATGGTCGGCCAAAAAATCTGCCGAAATTTTTATTGGGATGGTGTCGGAGGGTAGATCGGTTTGGGGAGAGCTGATGTCTTAACAACACTGAACCTTCTGCTCCGTGAGCGTAGTATACCTCTCCGTTCATTCAGGGTTACTTAATTTCTGTCAGCAACGTTTTGTAGTTTTCAGTGCGCAGGTCTTGCATCTGTTTTCGTTAAATTTACCTCTAAGTAGTTTATATGCATTTATTACGCTATTATAAGTGGATTATCAGAGTTTATATGTAGATAACTCAGGGATTTCGAATCTGGATAACAGTTGAAATGGAAGTAGGAAGAGGAGTTTGATTTGAGGAAGATGTGAAGCTTGATTTGGGGCTTGTTGAATCTCTAGTACCGATAGGTTGTCTTCCAGTGGAGCTGTGGAGATATTTGGGGCCATTTACAGGGAGGTGACAGTAAAACGTGAGTGTGCATGAGACCTTTAGGAAGGAAAGTTTAGTTCTAGGTCTGAACCTTGTAGGACTGCTTCCTACAGAGCGAGTAGGTAGTCGGACTAGAAGGTAAGAAAGGTAGGGAGACGTGGAGTGCCGGGTAGGGAGCCGGAACAGAAGGGTTCCAAGAAGAATGGGCCGATTGAGAGTCGGACGCTGCAGACAGGTGGAGAACCTGGAAGGATAAGGAAGAGGTCGTTGAGGGGCGCCTGGGTGGCGCAGTCGGTTAGGCGTCCGACTTCAGCCAGGTCACGATCTCGCGGTCTGTGAGTTCGAGCCCCGCGTCGGGCTCTGGGCTGATGGCTCAGAGCCTGGAGCCTGTTTCCGATGCTGTGTCTCCCTCTCTCTCTGCCCCTCCCCCGTTCATGCTCTGTCTCTCTCTGTCCCAAAAATAAATAAACATTGAAAAAAAAATTTAAAAAAAAAAAAAAAAAAAAAAAAAAAAAAAAAAGGAAGAGGTCGTTGAGATGGGTGACTCTGCCATTCTGACTGGGACCACTTCCGTGCAGGGGTGTGTGGGTAGAAGCCGCATTTCAGAAGATTGGGGAGGTACAGGAGGAGGCAGTGAGTCAGGCAGACTCTTCAGAAATTGGCGCATTCAGTCCAGAGTGTGGCAAAGTGCGTTTGGGATGGGCTAGGAGAGCGTGTTTTCGAGGGTGGGAGGTGAGCCTGCAGAGTGGGGTGTCTTGAGAAAGGTGCCGTCATCATGGTTCAGGGCTTGGTCAGGGGAGGTTAGAGGACGTACACTTCTAGGCTTTGGGACAGATTAATGCTTTCTTCTCTTCATTTGGTTCTGGGCACCATGTTGATGTACTAATTCTTTCGAAGTCGTCTAGAACAGGGGTTGGTAAACTATGGCCTCTTTGCCAAATCTGACCTGAGATGATAGCTTTTTGGACAGCCCTTGAACTAAGAATGAATGAATGGATGAAAATGAATGAATATTTTTAATGGCTGAAGAAAAAACTCAAAAGACTATCTCATAGCATGTGAAAATTAGAGGACATTCCATTTTCAGTGTCCATAAACAAATTCAGGGAGAACAGCCATGCTTGTTCATTTGTGCTTTTGTATTACAACAGCGGAGTCGAGTAATTGCCCCAGAGATCATACGGCCACAGAGCCTAACGTAGTGTCTGGTCCTTCACTGAGAGTTTGCCAAGTTCTGACTCAGAAGAAGAGTCTTACACGGACCATTGCTGTTTTGTTTTCTGACTGTCCCGTGACTTTACTGATTAAATACGCACGCACACGCACACACACACGCATACATATAATTATTTTAGGCTCTTCATCGTGAATGCAGATTTTTTTGTCTCAAGCATTTTTGATTAACTCAAGACTGATGAACTGTCAGAAAGCTCATCGAGATGCCTGACCTCAGACTGTACAGAGCAGATGGGTGCTTATTTTCTGGACAGAAACATAAAATTATAATGCAAGCTGCTGACAGCCTTCACCGGTACTTAGCATAGCTCCGTTGGTGAAACCATTATATGTTACGTACATTTCTAGGCTTATCTTTTGAAAGGAAAGTTGGAGGAAGAGAAGGAAGGAACTTCTCCTGAAAGCAGCCACGTGATGAATCAGAAGGAGATAGTAAACCTTTCAACCAGACACTGTTCTAGAAGATTCAGCGTGACTTGATTTCTCCTTGGCAAAACTCTGAGATACTATTATTATTCTGATTTCTACCAAGAAAACCCAAGTGCAGAGAGTAGTAACTGTCCAAGGTCACACGGCCAGCAGGTGGGCAGGCTGGGGCTGCAGCTCAGTCGTCCGTGCTCATGAGGACTGTGTTGTGGTGCCTTTCTGAGGATCGCAACAGCAGCAAAATGTTTG
This sequence comes from Prionailurus viverrinus, assembly GCF_022837055.1. Taxonomy (NCBI): domain Eukaryota; kingdom Metazoa; phylum Chordata; class Mammalia; order Carnivora; family Felidae; genus Prionailurus; species Prionailurus viverrinus. The sequence continues at coordinate 395,859 of NC_062574.1, read as the reverse complement.
CTGACCACACATTGCAGGGCGGACTCATCTGGGGTCGTTACAGTGGTCACGACATATGTACAGGTAAGAATGAGGCATGTGGCTAAGGCGTCCCAAGTAGAAAGTGTGGGACCAGGTAGTCCTGCCCCAGAGCCTGTGCCCTCAGCCTTGCACTGTGCTCTCTTCATCATTGCTCAGAGTGCTGATCTTCCGCTTCTTCCTGCGAGAACTCTCACGGCTTGGTGGCCCTCCGAGGACACATTTGCATCGTGTGCAGGCAGACAGTGTTCCCACGGAATGACGTCTTGGCCGTTACTAAGAAATGGTGTGCTGCTTGTGATACCACTGATGGGTGTGCTTGTGGTCTGGTGTCCCTGCAGAAGATTCTGGGCAGGGGAGCATCTGTGATTTTGCGAAGAAGAGCCCTAAGTCCCCCTGTAGCCCTTTTTTAATCTGGCCTCTTCTCTGCTGATAATCTTTATGTCTTGTGTGAGTGTCCAGGCGGCCAGGATTTTTGTGTCAACAATTCTTTTTTTTTTTTTTAAAGTATTTATTTATTTTGGGGGGGGTGTAAGCAGGGGAGGGGAAGAGAGAGGATCCAAAGTGGGCCCTGTGCCAACAGGCTGACAGCAGTGAGCTGGACACGGGGCTCAAACTCACGAACCATGAGATCATGACCTGAGCCGAAGTTGGACGCTCAACCGACTGAGCCACCCGGGCGTCCCTGTGTCAGCAGTTCTGGAGAGAGATTAGGGCTGTTGCTGTAGATTGTGGAATTGTGTGTGGATAACTGATACCCAAAGAAATTTACAGGGATTCCTTGAGAAAATGATTGGAGTGGAACTTTTATGACCTCCTCATCTAGGCATTAGAAAAGGAATCAGCACCTTTCTACTCTTAAAGACAGATGTCCTCATCATTCCCCCCACAGTGTCTGCATTCTTGGTGACTGATTAGTTTTTGCCCCTCTGGTCTGAGTCCCTTGTCGGTCCTCTGTCGGTGCTGCATTGTCTGGAAGAGGCACAAGTGAGACTGCCTTTCCAGAACTCTCCCAAGAGGCAGTTCCCGATGTGCTATAGTGCTTGGCACGTAGTAGGTACTCCATAAATACTTGCAGATTGCTAGTTCAGTGAAACAGAAACACAGTTGTTTCCTGATGCCATAGTCTGGGAAGGTTGGTGCTCTTGAGGAGCGTTGGCTGGGAAACTGTGTGGCAGGTGACAGGGTCCGTGCGCTCTGTGAAGGAAGAGTCAGCCGTCCGCAGGCCCAGGCTGCCCCGTCTTTCAGGCAGGTGAGATGGGACTGTAACCACCAGATGGAACTCGCAGGATGAGGTAGCCATCCTCTCCGGGGAGCTTAGGCGGAGGCTGGGGGAGCCAAGTACCCTGTCTGCCCTACAAACCTGTTGCCTGATAGTGGTTTAAAAGGAGACTCTGACCAAGAAAGTAGGAGACCGAAGCCTCTTCCTTGCATTCTCTGGACCCAGTATGCTACAGACGCTTGCAGGCTCGACTTAAAAGTAAAACACCCCTTTTCTGGGACTTCTTCCCTTGCTCTCGCTTAAGCCAGGGACTCTTGCTTCGTGATCTGCTTGTACCCCTGTCAGAGCGCCAGGACAGTGTTACCTTGGCATTGGCGCTACCTGGGCGCTTCGCCCGTCTTAACAGGTGACACACGTGACGCAGCTGTCTTATTCAGGGTGAAAATCCCCGAACAGGTCAGTGAATGATCAGAACAGTGCGAGTCAGCGGGTCTTGTATCTTACCAGTAGTATTCCTAGAGCAGTCTGTGTGCGTGTGACTTGGGCAGCTGCTTGCTGGGTGCTCAACCCTCTCTCCAGGGCAGTCGCTCCCGTACGGGGGCAGCCCCCCCCCCCCCCCCCCCAATCTCCTGAGTAGTTCGAGCTCTGGCTCTTGCAGACAGCCTGGGATGATGTCATCGGGCAGAGCCTGGGAGGCGGGGTTGGTGGGCTTCTGCTGCTGGCTTTGCCACTTCTGCCCCTCATGTGTATCGTGTGGGAGCTGAACGCAAAGATGTGGTCTTTTTTTTTTTTTTTAATTTTTTTTTTTTAACGTTTATTTATTTTTGAGACAGAGAGAGACAGAGCATGAACGGGGGAGGGGCAGAGAGAGAGGGAGACACAGAATCTGAAACAGGCTCCAGGCTCTGAGCTGTCAGCACAGAGCCCGATGCGGGGCTTGAACCCACGGACCGCGAGATCATGACCTGAACTGAAGTTGGATGCTTAACCGACTAAGCCACCCAGGAGCCCCTGTTTTCTGTTTCTTTTTAAATGCTGACAATCTCTGTATTTTATTTTTTAATTTTTGAAAAATTTTTAATGTTTATTTTTTGAGAGAGAGACAGAGCATGAGCAGGGGAGGAGAGAGAAAGAGGGAGACACAGAATGTAGAACAGGCTCCAGGCTCCGAGCTGTCAGCACAGAGCCCGATGCGGGGCTCGAACCCACGGACCGTGAGATCATGACCTGAGCCAAAGTCGGACGCTTAACCGACTGAGCCACCCAGGTGCCCCTCAAAGATGTGGTCTTAAGGCTCCTTCCCACCAGAAAGTTTTGTGATCTACAAAAACCCTTATCCTTGGGTATTAGGGGTACCTAATCCTTAAAATGTGCATAAAACAATATATTTTGTTTCATAAGTGTGCATAGACTTAAAACTCAAATATTACGTGATTTATAACAAAAAACAAGTTCTGGGGCACATAGGTGGCTCAGTCGGTCAAGTGTCCTGCTCTTGATTTCGGTTCAAGTCATGATCTCATTGTTCATGGATTCGAGCCCCGAGTCAGGCTCTGCACTGACAGCACAGACCCTGCTTGGGATTCTCTGTCTCTTTCCCTCCCCTCTCGTATGCGTGCTCTCTCCCTCTCTCGCTCTCTCTCTCTCTCTCTCTCTCTCTCTCTCTCTCTCAAAAATAGGTCAACATTAAAAAAAAAATAATAAGTTCTGCCCCACAGTCCTGCTCCCCAGACTACTTTCTGCTCTCACATGTTTATCTCTAAGGGGTTGCACTTCTGCTGCTGTTTCAAGGTTGGTCCCTGTCGACCCCACTGACTTTGTACTACTGTTGTAAGTCAGGAGTTGCCTTTTTGAGAATTTTGTTTAGAGCACAGCCTAACTTGCACTTCTTCCAAGTGAACAATAGTGAGCTTTTTTTTTTTTTTTAAGTTTATTTCTTTATTTTGAGCACACAGCACAGCAGGGGCAGAGAGAGCGAGAGTGAGAGAGAGAATCAATCAATCAATCAATCAATCAATCCCAAGCACGCTCCGAGCTGTCAGCAGCACAGAGCCCAATATGGGACTTGAACTCACAAACCATGAGACCATGACCTCAGCCAAAACCGAGAGTCAGACGCTCAACCAGCTGAGCCACCCAGGCGCCCAATAGTGATGCTTTTTAAAGAATGTTAGGCTTTGCTTTTTGGTGTGGGAATCGTCAGTGCAGACTTGCTGTCTGAGGGGACACAGTATTTAAAGTAGCTCGTTGGTATTTGTCTGTGTTCAGTCGTCTGGTTTTCCTTTTGTCACTTCACGCTTCTCATGATGTCCTGTGCATTTGCCATGACTTTCGTTGATCAGTTTTAGTTCCCAGTAAAACATTTGCATTCCTTTCTGCTTTTCATGACTCAAAATACAGTGTGTAAACTGTTAAAATATTTTAAACTGTTTGTCCAGTGGTTATGTGACTGTGCAGGCGAGTGGGGACGTGTGCCAGCCACCTGCCTTGTGATTGAGTCCCTCCCCCAGCGTACGGATAGACCGAAGCTCTGAGTGATGAACTTGCCCACCGCCCCGTGGCGCGTTGCTGGAATGATTTGGACCCCTATCAGTTTGACTCCAGAACCCACTATGGGCATGTGTCAGTTCGGTTTTAACTTTTTAATTGAAGCGTAGGGTATATGCGGAAAAGAGCAAATCCTGAGTGTAGAACTCAGTGAATTCTCAAAATCAAATGTGCGTTTAACTACTAACTTGTTGAGGATGTTACCAGCACCCCAGAGGCCCCCACGTTCCCTGCAGTGACTGCCCTCCTACTGTTCCTTCAGCGGTGACCGTACCGTGGCCTCTGACGCCATAGATTCGCGTTCTACCAGTGGTGACCGTGAACAGAATTTTCTGTGGCTCTTATTTAACGGTGCGTCCTTTTACGCTTTGTCTTAACACACCTGGAAATTCATGCCAGGTTTTCTGTTTCCTTCTCTGCAGAAAAGAGTGTAAATTTCGTACCTTACATGAAATTTAATATCTTACTGCTTTGTGCTACATACTTCCCCCTTTGAGGTAAATAATTGCAATTCTTGGTTTGTTTAGTCTAAGTCACCGTGAAGGACTCTTCAAAATCAGTGACTGTACATTTGTCACACCAGAATAAAAGCATAAAACAGAGTCCTGCCTACGCAGTTTTGTGTACTTGTAAATGCTGCTTGCTGAGATCATTGTCGTGTTGTAATAGGATCGTTGTAAGTGCCGCTTTCCTTTAGCCATTGGCTTTTAAAGCAGTATTTTGTTTAAATACGCATAGGCCAAATAATTGTAGTGTTTTGGGACGAAGTGTTATTTACAGGGACCCTCATCCGATATGTAGCTCACGCGCGCACTGAGCAGTTCAGCAGCTGGAGGCGTATTTTCATCTTGCAGGTGTCTGCTGCTTTGTTTCTCCAGGAATAGTGATCACATCTGAGACTCACACCCAGCTTTGCGACTCCAGGCATGTGTGTAAATGTGGAACTTCGGGGAGAGAAGAAAATGTTTCCTACTTTGTACGTGAAGAAGATAGTCTATTAACATTTGTACAGATTTCTCTGAAAATACTTGCTCTAATTATGAAAGCAGAACACGTTTGTTCTAGAATACCTGAAGTGTGCGGAGGAGTGCGGTAATCCCGCGTCTCAGTGAGATCTGCTCATATTTCGTATTGTCTTTTACTCCTCGTACGTGTGAATATTTACAATAAAAATTGGAACGATAAAATACGTTTAGTTTCAGTGCCTTTTTTCTGTTAATATATTTATCTTTGAGTATGCACATTTTGAGTTACATGTTTCTTTGAAAACATTAGCTGCATAATAACTTCAGAGTCAAGTACCACGCTTCGTTTATTTAACCACTCTTGTGTTTTTGAACCAGTTTTTGATGGTTTCCATGTTATAAAGAATTAGCTTTTAGGCAGCGGGTGGGGAAAGGGTGAAGTTGAAGAGAGGAAAGGAATCCTGTTTTATAAAACTGAATTGATCAAATATTTAGTGAGCCTTTGTGTATCAGGCCCTGTAATAGGCTCTGGGATGCGGTGGTGACTCTGTTCGCATTGGAGATCAGGTACGACGAGCGAGGGCCTGAATTTAGTCATAGTGGGGGTGGGGATAGAGAGGACCTGAAGGGTTCTAGGGTCTTTCCCAGGGAAAGATGATTTTTTTTAAGTCTATTTATTATTTATTTCGAGAGAGGGGCAGAGAGAGAGGAAAAAAAACCCAAGCAGGCTCTGCACTGTTAGCTTGGAGCCTGATGTGGGGCTCGAACTCACAAACTGTGAGATCATGACCTGAGCTAAACCAAGAGTCAGATGCTTAACCGACTGAGCCACCCAGGCACCCCAGGGGGGAGCTGATTTTGGAGTTGGGGTAGGGTTGGGGCCATGTGACTGAGGGGGAGACATTTAGGATTACTCCCGCATTTCTCCTTCAGATAATAGGCTGCACAGTGGTGGTGTGATCAGTATAGGGACAGTACAAAGGCAGAGCAAATTTGCTTCGCGTTTTGTTCTGGGCATAGTTAACTGGAGGTCCCTCTGGGCCACTAGCGAGCAATGTCTGTTAGGCAGATGGACGGAGGAAGCTAAGAAGAGAACTATGGGGGTGGGTCTGTGGATCACTGGCACTTAGATTGTGGCGTCAGCCGCAGACCTTGACCTGGTGTAGCTGCCTCGGGAGGGTGTACAGTTGAGAAGAGGGTCGGGGTAGATCCCCGGGGAGCATCGGTGATCAGCGGTGGGAGGGAGGCAGAGAAGCACGGGAAAGACCGAGAACCAGAACTGGAGAGAGGGTGGGGTGTTGCAGTCACAACAGAGGTGTCACAGAGAGGTGGGGTGTGCAGGATGAGAATCATGGCAAGTGTCTGTTGGATTTGGCAGTTAGGTCATCGGTGAGACGACGGTCAAGGGAGTGGTGGGGACAGGGCAGAATGCCTGGGGACTTGGGGTGAGGAAGTGGCGAATGGCACCTGGGGACAGAGGGCGGAGGCGGAAGGACGGCTTTGTCTTAATAGAGTCTTGCACGGGCTTCTGTGCTGAGGAGAAGGACCAAGTTGAAAGGGATTGAACTTGCAGAGAAGGGAGGTTGATGCTACAGCAGAGGATCTGAGTGCCGTGACGGGTTTGGAGTTCGTCATCGGGGGGGACCCTACTTGGGCAGGGCGGAGATACTTCGTCCCTGGGAAGAATTGCTGGTAAAGGGCCCTCCTGAGAATGAAGTGGGCTGGGGGGACGGTGGGCTCGAGGGCAGTGTCTGGTGAGAGCAGAGGGGTGAAGGCGCCGAGGCCCAGAGAAGGGGGCCGACAGCCCTGTGGTTCCGTGGCTGAGACCCGGATTTATAGAGGTGCCGATTGGCACGGTGCTGCAAACCCCACCGAGGCTCAGAGCCAGGTAACGAAGGAGGGAGGTTTCCTGACTGTGTACTTGGTCCGAGAATCCTCCCTGCGTCCTAAATTAAATTGGTCACAGGTTCTCACACCTCTGTTCTTTCCTTCTAGGACTCCCTGGAGTTCTGTGCTTGATTGTTAGCATGGTCATTATGATTACAAAAGTTTACTTCCCCCAGAAACTCAAAGCTCTGAGGAAAGATGTGTGTGAATTTGCTTACCATTGCGCAGTCTTTAGGAACTGGTAGTCACTCGGCAAATATTTGTTGAGCTTAACGAATCCAGTGTGGTGGTTCTCCACCTGTTCAGTGCGCCCCAGCATGCCTATGGAGTGGGACTAGCTTCTGTCCGAACCATTATGACTGCCCCGCTTCCTTCCTGAAGGAGGGAGTGTCAGGTCGTGTGGGGGAGCGGCTAACACTGGCCCTGGGCTCTTACCCAGCCCCACATCTCACCAGCCTCAGGACCACGGGCACACTCTCAGTGTCTCTGTGACCTGTGCAGTGTGGCTTGTGACAGTGCTGCCCTCGGGGGGTGGTCCTGCAGCTTGTGTGAGAGAGCTCACGTAGAGCTTATAGAACGCGTGACATATAAAAATCAGGTTTCACTACAGTGGTTTGAAAAAGTGTCCTAGGTGATGCTGACAGTCTTTCCTTGAGACCTCTGGCTTTACGGTAAAGGATTTGCAGGCCAGGTACCTGTTAGCATCTTGTGTGCGTCTGTTCCTTGTCATTTATTGGCCATTGGTCTTCAGAGAAACCGAGAAGAGAAAGCCCTGGACTGGGAGGGTCTTCCTGGCCCGGGGACACAGTGCCACCGTAAACAAAGCCATTCTGGGTCCTGAAGGAGCATCGCTAAGAAATTGTCACCTTGCTCCATCCTCTCTGTGGGGGGAGAGCTTCGTGAGTACTGTTTGCTTCGCGCCTGCCACGGTAAACAGGGATCTCTGTCTCCCTTGCAGAGGAGGTGGCCAAGTTGGAGAAGCACTTGATGCTTCTCCGGCAGGAGTACGTGAAGCTGCAGAAGAAGTTGGCGGAGACGGAGAAGAGATGCACCCTCTTGGCCGCGCAGGCGAACGGCGGGAGCGGCGGTGAGTCCTTCATCAGCCGCCTGCTGGCCATCGTGGCCGACCTGTGCGAGCAGGAGCGGTACAGGTGAGCCCCTGGACACGGCCCTGCCCCGGCTTCCCCGGGCCACTGCGTCACCTCTCCTCTTCCCGACGCTCTTCCCAAGTTCGTGTCTCTCCAGCCAGGATACTAGCAAACCTCTAGTCCCTGGGATGTAAGCTCTTTGGGGAAAGATTCTGCTGCTTTTATTTCCTCCTTAGCTCTGGCGCGGAGTGTGCAAATCGCGGATATTACTGCCGATGCAGACAGGGATTAGCCTGCATGTCCGGGGGTTCCGAGGGGAAAGGTCACTTTGTCTTGGGAGAATCAAAGAAGGCGGCTTGGAACCAGCGGGCAGGGTAGCACGATGGTCGAGGGGGGACCTGGAGCCACACGGCCTGCGTTAGAAGCTCAGCTGTGTGTGACAGGCTTCAGGCTGCTAATCTGTATAACGGGCACACTGCTGCATATAGTAGTGTTGTTGCGAGGGTTCAGTTAGCGAGTACGTGTGTTAAAGCCCTCAGACCAGGTTCTGGCACCTAGTAAGCGCTCAGTTGTTAGCTGTTGTTACGAAGTAGGTTTTGGGGTAAATGTCAGAGGCTGGGCAGGACTCAGTAGATGAAGACAGTGATGTTGCTGGTCGAGGGAGCCTGAGAACAGGCGGGGACATGGCAACGTGTGCAGGATTTAGAGGACAGGGAGGGGATGCCGTCTTGGGTACACGTCACATGTCAGGCCCTGGAGGAGGCGGGGAAGTTGGGTTGTTTGCGCTGGGAGGCCAAGGGGAGAGACTTGGACTTGAGCCTCTAGGAAGTGAGGAGCAGGCACTTGGCTGTCGGGCCTCCAGAGCCGAGGTGGTGTTTCGGGAAGACGAACCTGGTAACGTCGTGTAGAGAGAACTGTGAAGAGAAGGGCGCAGGGGTGCGGTGGGAATGTCGTGCAGACTGCAGACCAGAGATGAAGATGGGCCGGGTTGGAGTGGCGGCAGCGGGAATGGAAAACCGGACTTAGCTAAGCCTTCGGGAAATTCCAGAATAGATTAGGGCATTTAAAACTGATCAAAATCCAGAATCGCTATCTTCCGTATTACTCGTTTATAAGACAGAGAAAACCTAAATGCCGAAAAGATAGGACGTGTGTACTCTGAGGGAAGGACAGCCCTTTAAATTGAACGGATGTCACTACTTGTAAGATATCATTCGTTCATTGTGTCTTTTCTTCCCCTCTTTTTTCCGTGGACAAGACAAAGCCATGTTTCTGCTGGCACCGGGAAGCCTGACCCATTTCTGGTGCACGTGTGTGTCCCCTGCCCCGAGGCTCTTCCCTCACAACTCCCACCATTCGCTTTCTCTCACTTACCCACGGAGGGTACCACTATCCTGCGGTCCCTCTGGGAGACCGTGAGAGTGAGCCTGGTCAAGGCTCCAATGGGCCTCTCCTGGGCTTCGAAAGCCTGTCCCTTACCTGGTGCGGGCCGGATATACCAGATGGGGAACAGCGCTTTCAGAAAGGACTTGAGCTTTTGAGTGGAATGCCTGAAATTGGAAAATCCGTTTCTAAAGCAGATGATGCTCTTTTACCAAAATAAGAAGAAAAAAACCCACAAAAACCCCACAAAAACTTTGTCCTATAAACAAACATTTTGTTGTATTTAAATATATATGTTTTTAAAGTAGGTTTCACGCCCAGCGTGTGGAGCCCATTGCAGGCCTTCCTTGAACTCATGACCCTGAGATCAAGACCTGAGCTGAGATCCAGAGTCAGATGCTTAACCGACTGAGCCACCCAGGCACTCCCCACCCCCGCCCCCCCCACTTTGAATAGTATTGTGGTGCATCTCAGTAAGTGGAGTGATTAAAGAGTAGGTATTAACAAGTGTTTAAATTGAGAAATGTGGGAGAAATTGGTACGTTTATTTTTACTTAAGTTCAGGAGAAGGCTTTTGCCCCTGAAGATAGTTAAAAATGATCATATGTAGTTACTCATTGTACCCTTCTTTTAGATCAAGCTTACAGTTTTTTCTGTTAATGTGTTTGAGAAACTCTAGCAAGAGCTCTTTATGCCTCTTTAGTAACAACATTTGTATTTTACAAGGAAATGCACTTTGGAATGAAAATTAAAAAAAAATTACTGGCTTCCTAATTGTTTCTGTGTAGGGTGCTCAGAAAGTTAGCCGTCTTCCATTTTTGAATTGCGTTTTTAGAAATTGTTATTATTAGAAATTATAGTGAAATCCTTGTCTGGATTTCCCTTTGGCATGTTAGACTACAAGAGAGAAAACAATTTGACCTGATATTCATGAATATATAGAAACATTCATTTTTATAATTTTGTGGCTAAGACAGGAAACAGTCTTCATTTCAGTTAATGGAATTTAATACTTTATACATGAATTCAGAGCTTAAAAATAATTTGTGCTTTGTAAACAGCTTCCTGTTTTCATTGAATTTTAGAAATTTTATCACAGGATGTGATTTGTTGTATCTAAAAGTATTTTTTTAATGTTTGTTTATTTTTGAGAGAGAGAGCACTAGCTGGGGAGGGACAGACAGAGAGGGACAGAGGATCCAAAGTTGGCTCCTCAGCTGTCAGCACAGAGCCCAACGCGGGGCTTGAACTCACGAACCGTTCGTGAGATCATGACCTGAGCTGAAGTCGGACACTCAACCGACTGAGCCTCCCAGGCGCCCTGGATCTGTTCTGTCTTAAATAAAATATCAATTCCATTTCTTTTTTATTTATCGATTAACAGTGTTTGGTGCTAACAGTAGTTTGTAATAATTTGAAATACTGAGTATCCTATTTTTCTGATCTAACGTGATGAATTGCAGCTTGGTCTTAGAACTACAGTTGCTGACATGCTTACATCACTATAAATATGTTCTAGACACAGCGCTCATGGAGTAAACCATCTCTGTGTCACGCATTATATAGAAACAGTATTCTGCTTGGGTTTCCTTTTAAATGGATGCGTTCGTTCCTATGATAGATATTTATTTTATTTTATTATTTTTTAGAAGACTTTTCATTCCTCATTAGTTTTGTCACTCTTTTTTTATGTTTATTTATTTTGAGAGAGCATGTACAGGTAGGGGAGGTGTGGAGGGAGAGGGAGAGAAAACCTGAAGCAGGCTCTACTTTGAGCACAGAGCCCAACTCAGGGCTCGATCTCATGAACTGTGAAATCATGACCTGAGCGGAAATCAAGACTCAGATGCTCAAGTGACTGAGCCACCCAGATGCCCTTAGATTTTTTTTTTTAAATATAGTAATTTTTGTATTTAGTTTGCAAAGATTCCCAACCTAACGCATTTTTGGAGGGGAGTATGAAAATAAAAGAACATGTGAATACACAGAATGATGATAATTAAGGACTTCGGATTGCTGCGAATGAAACCATATGGCACATTCTCGTGTCAGCCCCAGCGGGTCATCCTTAGGAATTTATTAAATGGCCAGACGCTTTCCTCCCTCAGCAGTTGACATTTCAGAGTCAGACATGTTAACTGTTTGGAAAGGCCTATTTCATGTAATGGCTCGTCATAAGTATGGAAACATGTTTGGAGAAAAGGTTTATCCTACCCCATTTCTTTATAAATGGTTGAGTGAAAATGTCCAGTAATAGGTCTGAATGTGTCTGTGGAGGACAGGAATATAGATAGTGGGCCTCATATCCTTGACTGCTTTGTCAAAGCCAATTTGTTTGTGGTTTTGCTGCACAACCTTGATTGTGGGCTGGTGCCACACTGCGTGCAGCCCCCTGGTCTCCAGGACTTCTGCACAGTGTTCGTGCTTTCCGTCCTTCTCTCCCTGAAGACCTGTCTTGATCTGCTCTGTGTGAAACCTCTTCTGTGTTCACCGAATATTAATGATCCTGTTTAACTGATAGGTTCACCGCCCTGAGAATCACATTAGGGAATGTCTTTGAAGCGGAACATCCCATGTGAACTGAAACCAGAAGTTAGAAATCTAAAACGTGTCTAGCAAGATAGTGTAAACATGACCCATTAGAATTCAGTGCTAACACAGAGAAATAACTTTGCTGTCACTCTTTTTGCAGATATATGTTGAGCGGTCAATACCCATACGTTTATCATTTGTGAATCCCAGCTATATGTAATTATGATGACATCTTTCTTTTTGTGTCATCAGCGATCTGAAGATAAAGGTTGGGGGCAAGCACATCAATGCTCACAAGTTTGTCCTGGCGGCCCGCAGCGACAGCTGGAGTCTGGCCAGCCTGTCTTCCACCGAGGAGCTGGACCTGTCAGGTGAGCCTCTGGCCTGCTCAGGGCTTAAAACCACCAGCACGAGAACTATTGGCAGAAGATGATGTGTGTCATTTTGAAATAGTAGTGGTTTAATGAAAGTAGAAAACCTTTTTTTAACCACAGGGTTTTGTGGGGTTTTTTTATTTTATTTTATTTTATTTTTTTTTTAAATTTTTTTTTCAACATTTTTATTTATTTTTGGGACAGAGAGAGACAGAGCATGAACGGGGGAGGGGCAGAGAGAGAGGGAGACACAGAATCGGAAACAGGCTCCAGGCTCTGAGCCATCAGCCCAGAGCCCAACGTGGGGCTCGAACTCCCGGACCGTGAGATCGTGACCTGGCTGAAGTCAGACGCTTAACCGACTGCGCCACCCAGGCGCCCCGCTTGTGGGGGTTTTTTAAGCCTTTTCATGGTTATTTTTTTATTTTGAAAGAGAGAGGGAGAGAGAGAATCCCAAGCAGGCTCCACACTGTCAGCACAGAGCCTGACACGGGGTTCTGTCTCCGGAACCTTGAGATCACGACCTGAGCCGACATCAAGGGTCGGACGTTCAACTGATGAGCCACCTCGGTGCCCTGAAAGTAGAAAACTTTTCTTATCAATTGATGGCGACCGTGAACTAGTTAAATAGTGAATCAGTGGGTTGGACTTAAATACTTCTGCTTAATACTTGACTAATAAATTGTAAATATTTGAGTATCTGCAATATTCTTACAATTTATATAATATAAATATCTGTCCAGAAATTCTTTTCATATAATATTATAAATATGGGAGTATGTGCAGAAAAATATTTTTCTCCCACTCCTAGAAAAAGTCCTGGTGTTCAGTTGCTTAAAATTTAATCATTGTTGCCAAGTACTTTTCCTGATGTTCAGGAATTGGACTCAGAATTAAGAGTCACTCCAGAAAACAGGGGTTGTCTTTCTCTAACACTGAAGGGTGACCATTAGGCTTCAGAATTTGAACAGGTGCACTGAGCTTTTTAACGTTCGATTTCATTGTTTTATGCCACGTTACGTTGCTTAGAATTTCGGTACATGTGGTGGTGAGTAGACTTTAAAAAAATCATTTTCAGAAGTTTACTTCAGAATTGCATTTTCATTTAGTATTTACCTAACTGCTTTAAAAAAAAAAAAAGGAAATTTTACAGTTCAGTCTGTTATTAATAGTCATGAGAATTATAACACACGGTAAGGAGATACCCAGGCAGTAAGATGATGAATCACTTGCAGAAGTGATCGGCCGTGTGAAAATTCTGAATTAAGTCTTCGTTTGCCGGTTCAGAAGGTACTGTTTGCCCAGCAGTGCCAGAACACTGAGATGGTTGTAACAGAGTTCGAGGCCAGGGCAGGGTGTTAATTGCTTTGTCTGAGGTAGAGAAGACCAGCGCGGGCCGACAAGGAAGGTGTCCGAGGGGCTGACACGTGAGCAGTGCTCAGAGGTTAAGTGGACATTTACCTCAAGGGTTTAGGGGAGCAGGTGCTCGTGCTTCTCCACTGTGAGTGAACTCTGTCTCTGCAGGGTCATTTCTAGCGTTTAATCTGAGGTCCGTAGTTCAGAGTTGCAGACACACACAGATCTGTGCGTGTGTACACATGGCCGTGTGCATCTGTGCCTATGACAACACGTCTGCTTGGGAAATGGTCTTCGCTGGAAGGACCATGTGATTGAAATCTCTACGCAGAGAGCTTTTCTCTGGGGCCATAGCTCTTTGATCCCATATATAACAGAGCTGTGGATAACTTTTAAAGCCCATTAGATCATGAAGTGTTCTTTACAAGATGCATGATAGGATCTTAATCACATGACCCGATAATTTACAAAGTCCAGAAGAAAGTATATGATATGGGAAATACTCAACTTGGGTAGAAGAAAACTTCAGAATAAGTTGCCATCTTTTGGTATCTATCAAAACATTATCAAAACTTGATGATCCCGGTAGCTTGAGCTTGTGAAATTGGTACCCTTGCACATGGCCAGTCACATTATAAACGACTCTGATAGTTTTGGAAAACAGCTGAGCTGTAGAACAGTCTTACTTTCTCTTAACCTCATCATCTGACTTTGTCAGATGGATTCTGCCTTCGGTAATTCAGACCGCGTAAGTGTTTATCGTAGTTTCACGTGTCATCATGAAGTGCCGAATGGAACCAAATGAGTAAGCATGGGAAAATGAGATATGACCGCTTTCCAGAACAAACAAAACTATGTAAAAACGCAGAAAATTGCATTAAGTTATAAGGAGCCTAATGCAAACTTTTAAAATTTAAATTTTAAATTTCAAATAAAATTTTACGTTTAAAATTTTGCTTTTCCTTTTTTAGTACATTGTAACATTTAAGAGCAGCTGTAACTCAGTGACTGACCACAAGATTGCATCACTGAGAATCAGGAGGTTAGAAGAGGTTTAGTAAATGTCCCTGGACTCCTTCCTTCCTGTTATAAACCGTAAGCCTAGTTTGGTCCCTGCTATGCAGTCAGCTGTCAAGAGCTTTGGTAGATGAGGCACTTGCCAGGACAGCTGACAGTTAAGCCTGTGTCATCGTGACTTTCTACACACGGTTTATCCATGAAGCGTGTCCTGGGGGCGGGTTCCAAGGAGGTGGAGGTGTGGGTGGACTGGTTCGTGTTCACGTGTGTGTTTTGCCCAGCAGTCCTGCTGCGTGGCCTGGGCGGGGCATGGGTCCGGTCGCCCGAATCAGGTTATAGGCAGCAGCCAGTGCCCCCGAAGCCTGTGTGTTGTGTGGTACCTGAGGTGCTAACCCTGTGCGGCTGGCCGGCAGTTTGAGGGAGACTGGGCGTAGGCTCTTGTAAACACGTGCGTGAATAGCATGCAGGCAGTGTTTTTGTGGCTGAACTTTTCCACACTAAAGGAGTTGATAAAATCATTTTACGAACTTACTGGTGTTTTGTTTCTTCAAAATGATTTCATCCGTATCACAGAGGGCAGACACTTTTCAAGGTGCTAGGGATACGGCAGTGAACAAAACTAAATTCGTACTCGGCACGGAACGGACGTTCTTAGATGGACTTTCCGAGCTCACATTTTCTTTGGAAGTGCTTGTGTAATTGGTAGTTCTTAAAATTCAAGGCAAGCACTTGACTTGTGTGAATCACTGTAAGAATTTCAGCACGTGTTGGTGACGATACAGTCGGGCATTAAATGCTAAGTATTTAAAACATGTTTGGATATATGAGAGTTTTCTTGACTCATGCCTTGTTCCAAAGAGTACAAGGTTTTGTGCCTGCCACGATGGGCTGATAAAGGCACAATGATTTCTGTAGGATTTGCCGTAAACACATAACCTCAGTGTAACTGTGAGAGAGTATCAGACAAACCCAAGTTGAGGAACATTCCACAAAATAACTGGCCCGCGTACCTCAAATCTGTTAAGGTGATGAAAGACAAGGTAAGAATCTGTTACAGATTGGAGGACAAGGAGACAATGAAATGCAGTGTGGATTCTGAACCATAAAAAGGACACTAGTGGGGAAATTGGCAAGATTTGTAAAGGTCTGTAATTAGGTAACAATATTGTATCATTCCTAATTACCTGGTTTGGATTATTGTACTATGAGTCATAAGATGTCAGCACAAGGGGAAGACGGGCAAAGTGTGTCTGCGAACTCTGTAACTTTTCTGTTAGTCCGAAATTATGTCAAAATACAAAGATAAAAGGGTACAGATTTACTTTTTCTTTCTTTATTATTTGAAGTATAAAGATACTGACTTGGTAAAGGTACTGATTGATCAGCTCGAAAGAGAAAGACTAACCAGTAGCTAACATGGTGTAACGAATCTCAGGACCAGGAGGAAGAGCTTTGCGAAGTAAAATGGTTTGTTTCTGGCAAAGCGACTGGTTCGCAGCCGCTCGGCTCACACTGTGAGAGGCCCCAGTGCGTTGGATCGGCCGTTTTGAAGACAGAGTTTCCTGCGTGCTTTCTGTAGCAATGACCTTGTGTTTCCCTAGCGTCAGTGTTTATGGGGAGTCGCTCAGCTGGCCTGGGGTGTGTCCAGGGTCACAAGCCGTCCAGAAACCAGAAGGCATCCTCCTCCCTCCCGTTCGGTCTGGCTGGGCGAGCTGGGCGGGAGGCGGCCCGTGCAGTGGCGCGTGCACCGGGCCCCAGGCTCTGCGCGAGGCTCGCGGGGGCCCTCAGCCGACCCCCAGGGCCCCGCGGGCCGGTCTGTTTCAGGAGAAGGACGGCAGTGCTTAGCATGTGCTGGACACCCTGTGAACGACAGTCTCCTTCCTGGTGGCTCTGTCTCAGTGTTAGGGCACTCCTTCAGACGATACCCATGGTGGTTATAAAGTATGTCCATAAATTATTTGATATTCCTCCCTTGAGAAGCGGCGTCCGGGGCGCCAGGCCGGCGGGGCCAGCGGAGCAGGTGAGGCCTGATTGCGGGGTTGTGTCGTGCCACACGTTGGGTGTAGAGATGACTTCAAAATAAAATTTTAAAAATTAAAAAAAAAAAAAAAAGTGGGGTCCTAATTCCCCTCCCCCTGGTTTAGGCTGACCAAGCTAAATGGTAGGTTGTGGCAAAGTGACAACACGTTACTTGAGAGACAGGCTTGGGGAAGGCGTCCTGACTTCCTCTTGGGTCTTTCAGAGAAATTAGCTGCTGTGTGGGCAGGAGAGCACACGGCCTGGCGGGCTCTTGCCAGAGATCTCTTAGAGCCTCAGAAAATCTGTTTTATCTGTGGTTATATCCCGTTACCCAACCCTAGTGTTGCTTTTGTGTTTTTCTAACTCTTGGTTCTGCTAACTTTGTGTGTTTGTTTCAAATAGTCTTTTTTTTTTTTTTTGTAATAATTAAAGTGAACCTTTTATTCTTCCTGTAGTTTTTCAGCAAATTTTGCTCCTCTCAGTAGCATTTAAAAAAAAAAATTTTTTTTTTTTAACATTTATTTATTTTTGAGACAGAGAGAGACAGAGCATGAACAGGGAGGGGCAGAGAGAGAGGGAGACACAGAATCGGAAACAGGCTCCAGGCTCTGAGCCGTCAGCCCAGTGCCTGACGCGGGGCTCGAACTCACGGACCGCGAGATCGTGACCTGGCTGAAGTCGGACGCTTAACCGACTGAGCCACCCAGGCGCCCCTCTCAGTAGCATTTTTAAAGACATAATTAAAATCGTAAATGGCACAAACCTGGCTTTTTAAATTATTTTATGACGTCATGTCAGGAATGCATAGCACCGTCCTTGTTCTTTATGCATTTTCCATTTGGGGGTGAGGGCTGTTCCCTGAGGGGAGACGTCTTGTTCCCTCACCCATCGTCAGGTAGACTCAGATACACTGGCCCTTCCTGGGTCTAGTCCCTGTGAATAGGGCTTTTTTTTTTTTTTTTAATTTACATCCAAGTTAGTTAGCATATGGTGCAACAGTGGTTTCAGGAGTAGATTCCTAGATGCCCCTCCCCCACCTAGCCCATCCCCCCTCCCACAACCCCTCCAGTCACCCTCAGTTTGTTCTCCGTATTTACGAGTCTCTTCTGGTTTGTCCCCCTCCCTGTTTTTATGTTATTTTTGTTTCCCTTCCCTTATGTTCATCTGTTTTGTCTCTTCAAGTCCTCCTGTGAGTGAAGTCGTGTGATTTTTGTCTTTCTCTGACCGACTCATTTCACTTAGCATAATACCTTCCAGTTCCATCCACGTAGTTGCAAATGGCAATATTTCATTCTTTCTGATTGCTGAGTAATACTCCATTGTATATATATATATATACGACACCTTCTTTATCCATCATCCATCGGTGGACGTTTGGGCTCTTTCCAGACTTTGGCTCTTGTCAATAGTGCTGCTGTAAACATTGGGGTGCATGTGCCCCTTCGAAGCAGCACACCTGTAGCCCTTGCAGAAATACCTCAATGTAATTGCTGGGTCGTAGGGTAGTTCTGCTTTGAACTTTTTTTTTTTTTTTTTTTTTTTAAATTTTTTTTTTTCAACATTTTTAATTTATTTTTGGGACAGAGAGAGACAGAGCATGAACGGGGGAGGGGCAGAGAGAGAGGGAGACACAGAATCGGAAACAGGCTCCAGGCTCTGAGCCATCAGCCCAGAGCCTGACGCGGGGCTCGAACTCACGGACCGTGAGATCGTGACCCGGCTGAAGTCAGACGCTTAACCGACTGCGCCACCCAGGCGCCCCTGCTTTGAACTTTTTGAGGAGCCTCCGTACTGCGCTCCAGAGCGGCTCCACCAGCTCGCACTCCCAACAAATAGTCTCCGTGTCACCACAGCAGCACTGAGGTGTAGTGACTACTGTGTGGGAGTAGAGCCCCTCGCGTCCGGCCCGTATTCGCGCCCTTACCTGCAGGGTGGCATTGTGGGTGAGCACCGTCGTGTGCCTGTGTCTCACAGACAGAAACCGAAGCACGGCGACGCTGAGTAACGCACACCAGCCGCACGGTAGTGAAGTGTGCAGGCCGCGGTTGGAAACCCATTCGGCTTGGCTCAGAATCCACACCAGTAACCACAGTGCCTTGCCGCCTCTCACTTTGGCTTTCTTTTGCTTCCAACTTCATGGAGGTGTAAAGGGCGTGAAATAAACTGCCCACCTTAAAAGTGTACAGGGTGATTACTTTTGATACAATTGTGAAACTGTCAGCGATGGAATGACAAACATTTTCACCTCCCTGAAAGTTCTTCTTGTGTCTTTTTAATTCATCCCTTTTCCATCCACATCCCCAGCCGACCACCTATTGGCTTCCATTCATTGTAGATTAGCTTGCATTTTCTTTTCTTTCCTTTTTTTTTTTTTATGTTTGTTTATTTTTGAAAGAGAGAGAGAGAGACCAAGAGCTCATGCTGGGGAGGAGCAGGGTGGGAGGGGGACAGAGAATCCAAAGCAGGATCTGGAGCAGGCTCCATACTGACAGCAGAGAGCCCTATTTGGGGCTGGAATTCGTGAACCATGAGATCATAAGCTGAGCCAAAGTCAGACTTGCAACCAACTGAGCCACCCAGGCACTGCGATTGGCTTGCGTTTTCTAAACTTTTGTAAAAACAGAATGGAATATATAGGATCTTTTTTTTTTTTTTAAGTTTATTTATTTATCTTGAGAGTGCGCGGGCACACACATGAGCAGGGGAGGGGCTGAGAGAGAGGGAGAATCCCAAGCAGGCTCCACGCGGGCAGCGTCGAGCCAGATGCAGGGCTCATTCTCATGAACCTCAAGATCATGACCTGAGTGAAAATCAAGAGTCAGGTGGCTTCATTCCCTCAGCTTAAAGATTGAGAGATTCGTCCAGAATCTCCGTATGTTATGGTTTCCATTGTTTGTTCCTTATCACTGCTGAATAGTATTCCATGTGTGCACACACCACAATGTGTTGTTCGATTTACCCACGTTTGGCTGTTATAAAGATCAGTATGCTCAATTGTGTGTCTTTGTGTAGGCACGCGTTTTTGTCCCTCTTGGGCAGATACTTAGGAGTGACTGTTTGATTTTAGGAAACAACCCACCCATTCTGGGAACGGACGTTTCATTCACACCCCATCGGCATTGTGTGTAAGAGTTCTGGTGGCTCCAAGTCCTTACTGACCCTTAGGCAGGTTGTTTCTTGTTTATAATGTTCACCACACAAAGGGATGTGGAGTGCATCGTGGTTTTATTTTACATTTCTCTGAGGACATTATCTCACGTGTTATTGACCATTTGTGTGTCTTCTTTGTCAGTTTGATTCACATCTTTGGCCCTTTTATTTTATTTTTATTAAAAAATACAGTTTTAGGGGCACCTGGCTGGCTCAGTTGGTTAAGCGTCCGACTTCGGCTCAGGTCACGATCTCACTGTCCGTGGGTTCGAGCCCCGCGTCGGGCTCTGTGCCGACGGCTCGGAGCATGGAGCCTGTTTCAGATTCTGTGTCTCCCTCTCTCTCTGCCCCTCCCCCGTTCATGCTCTGTCTCTCTCTGTCTCAAAAATAAATAAATGTTAAAAAATAAAAATAAAAAAAAATATAGTTTTAGTGTTTATTTCCGAGACAGAGCATGAATGGGGGAAGGGCAGAGAGAGAGGGAGGCACAGAATCAGAAGCAGCTCCAGGCTCCGAGCTGTCAGCACAGAGCCTGACGCGGGGCTGGAACTCACGAACTGTGAGATCATGACCTGAGCCGAAGTCGGACGCTCAACCGACTGAGCCACCTAGGTGCCCCTCTTTTGCCCTTTTAGAAATTGGGTTGTCTTCTCAGTTTTGAATTGTAAGCATTCTGTATGTAATCTGGATACAAGTTATTTGCCTGGAAGCGAGCATTCTTGCCTTGTTTCTGATCTCAGAGGGAAGCAATGAGGTCTTTCATTGCTGCATGTAACTTAATTGTTGGGTTTTCATAGATGTGCTTTATAAATTTGAGGATTCCTAGTGGTTTGAGATATTCTAGGACTTGGATTTGAATTTTGTGACTTTTTTTTTTTTTTTTTGTATCTACTGAAATGATTCTATAGTTTTTCTCCTTTATGCAGTTAATGTAGCAAACTTGCATCCCTGGTCCACATCCCTTGTAGTCCCTGTACTGTCGTCCAAGTTGTGGACTTTGCAGCTTTCTCTTCTTATCCTCTTAATGTGGATAGCAGTGGTGACTGGTTTCGTTGCTGGTATTGGTGATTTATGTTCTCTCCATTTTTTTTTCCTTGATCAGTCTATTTAGAAGTCTGCCAGTTTATTGATCTTTTCACAGAATCAACTTTTTTGGCTTCATTAATTTTCTCTTTTGTCTGTTTCCTGTATTTTTAATTTTTGCCTTTTCCTTCCTTCTACATACTCTGGACTTACTTTATTCTTTTTTTCTTTCCCCCTAGTTTCTTAAGGTAGAGCCTTAGATCATTTATTTTTTATCTCTTTTCTGATGTAAGGGTTTAAAAGCTCCACGGTTCCCTCTAAGCACCGTTCTAGCTGCATTCTGCAAATTCTGATACATTGTGATTTAGTTCACGCTGTGTTCTCATTTTCTTTGTGATTTTTTTTTTTTTGACCTGTGAGTTATTTGGAAGTATGTTGTTTAATTTGCAGATATTTGGGTTTTCCTACATACTTCATCATGACTGATTTCTAATTCTGTTATTGTCAGATAACATACTTGATTTTGATCCTTTTAAACTTATTGAGACTTGTTTTATGGCTCAGCACATGGGCTGTGTGCTGAATATAAGTGAACTTGAGCAGGAATTGTACTCTGAGATGGTGGTACATAGTGGTTTGCACGTGTCTGTTAGATCGGGGTGTTTGAGAATACTGTTCAGACCTTCTGTATATTTTCTTTTTTCTTTTGTGTCTGCTTCTGTCTGTCCCTAGAAGGCGGGTGCTAACGCCTCCTGTAATTTCAGGGTTGTCAAGGTCTCCCTTCAGTTCTGTCCATTTTTTCTTCATATATTTTGGGCCTTGTCACCATACACATGGACGTTTCTAATTATAGTGACTTCCTGATGAAGTGTGGCTTTTATCATGAAATGATAATTTTTATTTCTGGTGATGCTCTATGTCATGAGATCTATTTCTGATGTGAAATGGTCCCTCTGGTCTCCTTACACTTACTGTTCACATGGTGTATCTTTTTGTATTTGTTTTGCTTTAACCTCATCTGTGTCTTTATATTTCCATGTGTCCTCTGGACAGCATCTAATGAGGGCTTGCCTTTTTATCTCTGCTTTTTAAGTGGAGTGCTTAGACCACTAATATTAATGTCATTATTTTTATGAAGAAGGCTACCATTTGATTCGTTTTGTTTGTCCCATCTTTTTTCCTGTTCTCCGGGTTCTCATTTTCTTGCTTCTTGTGGATAATTTGGACATTTAGTATTCGATTCAAATTTGTTGACTTCTTGACTGCCTCTCTTTGTATTGTTGTTTAGCGATTGATCTAGGGCAGAGTTCCTCAGCCTCAGCATTATTGAGATTTGGGGCTGTTTAAGTCTTTGTTGTGGCAGTTTTCCTGTGCATTGTGGGATAGTTAGTAGGACCCTTGGTCTCTACCCCCTTCATGCCAGTTCTGCTCCCCCAGTTTTGATAACCAGAAATACCACTGGACGCTGTGAGACATCCCTCGGAGGGCAGACTCAGCCCTGGTTGAGAACTCCTGCAGGGCTCACATACGCCCCTCACTTTGTGTGGAGGATTTATAGTCTGTTTGTACTGCATCAGGTAAAGTGTGAAACTTGTGCGACCATACAGGTCCCATTAATGCCTTTACCACGGGCCTTTACTTATAGCTGTCACACGTGTCCTGTGGGCAAGCATTGAAAATCCCACTGTGAACAGTGGTATGTTTTTCAGCAGACTTAGGAGTAACAAGTTTATATTTGCTCAGATATTTCCATTTCTTTAGTTCTTCCTTCATTCATCAAGATCCATGTTTCCATCTGGGATCATGTCCCTTCAGCCTCAAGAATTTCCTTTAACATTTCTTCCAGACCAGGTCCGTCAGTGAGATTCTTCCCTCATCCGAGGATATCTCTCTTTTGCTTTCATTTCTTTTTTTTTTTTTTTTTTTTTTTTTTTGAGTTTATTTATTTGAGAGAGAGAAAGAGCACAAGCAGGGATGGGGCAAAGAGAGAGAGAGAGAGCATCCCAAGCAGACTCCGTGCTGTCAGTGCAGAGCCCAGCGCGTGGCTGGAACCCACAAACCTGGAGATCATGACCGGAGCCGAAGTCGGACGCCCAACCGACTGAGCCAAACAGGTGCCCCTGGAGTTTCTTGATTTCAAATGTAAAACCTCATGTCTGTCACTGAATTTGGAATAGTCTTTTTTTTTTTTTTTTAATATTCTTGACCATCATTTATTCAAACATTTTTCTTCCTTCATCTCTTCATTCTCTCCTGAGGCTCCAGTGACAGACACACGAGACCAGGTCTCCTCGATGCTCTTTTTTTCCCCTCCCAATTTTATTTTTCTCTGTTCTTCAGACAGGATAATTTCTGTTGGTCTGTGTTCAAGTTTGCTGACTTTTCTGTTGCCATTTTCATTCTGCTGTTGAGGACATTGAGTTTTCAATTAAATATGTGTGTTTCTCATCCTGTAATTTCCATTTGTTCTTTTTATAGTTTATATGCTGAAAATTTCTAAGATTTTGAAGTGTGTTTTCCTTTACCTTCTGGAGCATAGTTATCCCAGATATTTTCATGTCTTTGGTAAATTCAATATCTGGGTCATCTTGGGGTTAGAATATGTTGTCTCTTCCCTTGAGAAATGGTCATATTTTCTTGATTTTTTTTTTCCTATATCAAATGATTTGGATTGTATCCCCGACATTGTGGTTATATTTTGTAGGCTCTGGGTCCTGCCTGGTCATTGTGACTATATTTTGTAGGCTCTGGGTCCTGTATTGTCCTCTGGAAAATACTGGCTCTCCTTAGCTGCAGACTGAAAGTCGCCCCACCTTTTGTGGGTAGTGGCTCAAATCTCACTTCAGTTCTTGAAGCTGGGCTGGGCCATCCGTGCTCCCAGGGGAGCCCAAGGCCGTGTGCATTCATATGCAGAACTAGATCTCCCTTACTCCCCTGCTCCCCTGGGCCTCTTTTCCGACTGCATCTGGCCAGAAAGAGGGTGTTTGTGATAGAGGGTTAGGGGTCCACATGCTCACCGCACCAGTGTTGATCTCTGACTGGGGTCTGTCCTCAAGGCAAAACCACAGGGAAGACATGGGGACACTCATCCAGTGCGGTTGCCTCTTCACGTTTGGCCTCTCTCTACAATTGTACAATTTTGTGTGCTTTTCCGAATCCTCAGGTGACTGTTTTCTGGTGCTCTGTCTAGAGTTTTTAGCTATAATCAGTTAAAATAGGACAGGTTGTTACCCTGCCATGACAGAACTAGGACGTGTAAACTTTTATTCCTTTTGACACAGGGATTATTTACAAGTGTGGTTTGGAGTTTATTTCCAAGAAATTATAGTTAAGCGTATATGGTTAAAGTGACTAAAGAGGATGCTTTTACTGGGGCACCTTGGTGCCTCAATCGGTTAAGCGTCTGACCTTGGCCCAGGTCATGATCTCACAGTTCGTGAGTTCGAGCCCCGCGTCAGGCTCTGTGCTGACAGCTCGGAGCCTGGAGCCTGCTTTGGATTCTGTGTCTCTGTCTCTCTTTCTGCACCTCCCCAGCTCGTGCTCATACTCTGTCTCTGTCAAAAATAAATAAACTTAAAAAATTTTTTTTAAAGAGGATGCTTTTACTGATGAAAGATGCAATCTATCACAATTTTGTAATTTTATGAATCAAAAACTTGGGTAAAGTAAATGAAGTAAAAATAGTTGGCAAGTTGAAGACAGTTCAGTTGGAGTCATAGGAGGATATTCAAAACACTTGGCAGTTTTTTTTAAGTTTATTTTGAGAGATGGAGAGAGCTTGGGTGTGGGAGCGGGGGAGGGAGAGAGAGAATCCCAAGGAGGCTCCACACTGTCAGCACAATCGGCCGCGGGGCTCAAACTCACGGAATGATCTGTGAGATCATGACCTGAGCCGAAATTGAGAGTCTGCCGCGGAATGGACTGAGCCGCCCGGGAGCCCCAGTTTTTTACAGATTAAATACCGGATTTAAGTAACGAAATTAATTCCCTCAGTATGCTTCATTTAATGGCTAATTGCCTACTGACAAGTTTATTCCCATTCTTTTCAAATGTCTTCTAAAACATTTATTTAAAATCAAATCAAAACAAAAAAACGGGGCCACATAGAAAATCTCCAGTTCTCTACAAAGTTGGCTCTGCGCCTGGACTGCCGTGAGGTCAGAAGTTTCGTGCGTGCGGTCACCGTTTCAGCAACCTGTGTGCTGGGCCTGCCCAGGGGTGAGTGGCTCTAGGGGCAGGTTTGCCGTGCGGGTCGCAGAGCGCATCCTGCACCACCGCTGCTCTGTCCCAGCCTCAGCGTGGATCTGTTTCCAGTGTAGTTTGCAGACTGAGGAAAGAGTCAGGGCCGGAGTGGGAACACTCGGAGATCACTTGAACTTTACTTCATGTGAAATTTTGAGGGCGCCCAGGAAATGCCTGCTGATTGTGGGTTTTAAGAAAATCGTTTGGGTTTTGGTTCATCAACTGTCAGGTTTATTGGTTCGGACGATTGAGGGAGGGTTATTAAAGGAAACCAGCCAAACTTCAAAGCAGAATCGAATTACCACAGGGAGGCTCGAGGCTGTGTTTGGGCCCTGGTCGGTACGCTGAGCTGTCGTGTGCAGCGAGGGGGCACACGACACTGTGTGAAGGCCGTGGGGATGCAGTTCCAGCATGCTGGTGACTCTCGACAGGTCGCATGGCCCACACGTCTTTCCTTGAAGAGCCCAGTTTACGAAGCCAGCCTAGAAGCTGATGCTGCTTCTGAATACTTTAGACATAGTTGAAGGACTTCTTCAAGTAGATTAAGTAAATCTAATTAGATTTTCATGTGATTTAAAAATGTTTTTTTCTCCCAAAACATCTTAAAAGTGCTATTATTCCTTTACCAGGTACGAGAGAAAGGAAAAAATAAACTGTAACGTAACCATGGTTAGAATTTTGGCATGTTTTTTCTTTTTTTTTTTTTTTAAACATTTATTTCTTTTTGAGAGAGAGAGACAGAACGCACATGTGAGTTGGGGAGGGACAGAGAGAGGAGACAGAATCTGAAGCAGGCTCCAGCTCAGAGTCCAACACGGGGCTTGGACCCACGAACCGTGAGATCATGACCTGAGCTGAAGTCGGACACTTAACCGACTGAGCCACCCAGGTGCCCCTCTTCTTTTTTTTTGTAAGATTTTATTTTTTTAAGTAATCTTTACACCCAGCATAGGGCTCGAAGCTACGACCCTGTGATCATGAGTCACACACCCCACAAGCTGAGCCAGCCAGGTGCCCCGGGGTGTATTTTCTTTCAGATTTTTTTTTTGTTTTTAAATTCTTTTTTTTTTTTTTTTAATTTTTTAGTGTTTATTTATTCTGGGATAGGAAGAGAGAGCATGAGAGCATGTACGCATGTACGAGAAGGGGAGGAAGAGAGAGAGGGGGAGAGAATCCCAAGCAGGCTCCGTGCTGTCAGTGCAGAGCCCGTTGTGGGGCTCGATCCCACGAAACTGCGAGCTCATGACATGAGCTGAAATCAAGAGTTGGGACGCTTAACCATCTGAGCCACGCAGGTGCCCCACAGTGTTTTTTCATTATGCCTTTTTTTTTTTTTTTCCTTTCCATATCAGGCTGTTTTAGGGAATGATGGGTAAATCAGTGTGGAGCAAATAAGTCAGGAGCCTCTGGCCACCCAGAGCCACCCAGGCATTGCCCCCTTCAGCCCTCTCCTCCTGTATTTGGAAGAGAAGGGGTTAATAAGCGCTAATCATTTGTTGCCTAATTACCAAGTTAATAAGAGGTTCCTGGCTTTTGCTGCGCCTTTCCTAGACAATCAAGAACAGAGCTCTGATTCCTTAACCTTTAGCCAGCCAGAACCACACGGAGGAGGACGTGTTAAATAAAAGCCAGATGCCGCCCCTCCCCAGAGTTTCCGGTTCAGCAGGTCTGGGCAGGGCCCAGGAGCTTCCAGCAAGTTCACGGGTAGTGCTGATTCTGCTAGCTGAGGACCACCATGATTTTAATGACCTCTCATCTCCACTGCCCTTACTCTAATCAAGGCTTGCCTCTAGTGGAAATCATAGTTTTAGATATTTTGTACTACAGTTTTCATCCCAGGAGTTTCCCCAAGTTTCTGTAGAGTCTTTTATTTTAACTTAAAAAATTATACAAGTAATGCATGTTCATTAAAAATCAGGAAAATGAAAAATAATCTCAAAGAAAAGCTAGTCATAGGTTCTACCAGGGTTATCTTAGTCTGTCGTTCTGTTGTCTCAGTAGATAGACACCTGGCCAGCTCAGTCGGTGCAGTGTGTGATTCTTGACCTTGGAGTTGTGAGTTCAAGCCCCACATTGGGGGGTAGAGATTACTTTAAGAAAATAGGTTGATAGTCTGTTCATGGGCATACCTCCCTGGACGTCCTCAGTCTTGTCTGACCTTAGAGGGTGAGCGGCCTTGGACCTGGTTAGCATGAGTGGGCGAGCCCCAAAGCCGCATGTGTCATACACACACAAATATGTTGCAAAAAAAATGAGATTTACTACCTGTATCTTTAGCTTTCTTTTTTATTTTTATTTTTATTTTCTACATTTATTTATTATTTTTGAGAGACAGAGTGAGACAGAGCACAAGCAGGGCAGGGGCAGAGTAAGAAGGAGACACACAATCTGAAGGAGGCTCCAGGCCTCAAGCAAGTGTGCGCACAGAGCCTGACACGGGGCTCTAACCCACGAAACGTGAGGTCATGACCTGAGTCAAAGCCAGTCACTTAACCGACTGAGGCACCCAGGCACCCCTTTAGCCTTCTTTTTTAAACCAATATAGTGAGCATTTTTTTTAGGTTGAATACAGATCTAAGTAATTTTAATTGATGCAAAATTTTCCGTTTTGAGTATTAATACCATAATGATTAGCTTTCCAGTGTTGGACTCTTCAGATTCTTGTTCCAGTTTTTTGCTATTAAAAATAATACTGTGTTGACTGTCTTATTGCATATATTTCTCTGTATTTGCTCAGTTATTAGGATTATCCTAACCTATGTGTATAATTCCTGTGTAACAGTTTACACATTTTTAAGAATCTTTGCTTGCTGAGAGATGGAAAAAATGTATTGTAGTTTAAATTTGTGTTTGTAGTTACTGGTAAGGTTTACTGAGCATTTTTATTTATCTTTGTGAATTACCACTTCTATCCATTGCCCATTTTCCTGTTGGTTGTGCATCCTTCCATGTTTTTTTTTAATTACTTATTTATTTTGAGGGGTGGGGGTGACAGAGAGGGAGAGGGATCATCCCAAGCAGGCTCCGCACTGTCGGCGCGGAGCCTGACGCGGGGTTTGATCCCACAAAACATGAGATCATGAGATCATGACCTGCAGCGAAATCAAGAGTCGGACACTCAACTGACTGAGCCACCCAGGCACCCCCATCTTTTCGTGTTTATTTGTAAGATCTTTCTTGGAATGTAAACTCTTTGTGATGTGTTTAAAATACGTTCCCCAACTTATTTGACTTACATCTTTAGTAGTTCACGTCTCCTACTTCCTTCCCTTTGCAAAACAACATTTTTCTGGAGTCAGATGCTTCCCAGAATGCTTAATTGCCATTTTTGATGGCGGCATGATAATTATTTGAGTGGAGGGTACCAGCATTTGCCTTATTTGCTTCATTAGCCTCAAGGTTTAGGGACCCTCCTTTAGTAGGCTTAAGGCTTCAGTGCGCCATCGGTGTGTCGTATTTCAGCCTCTCTCTTTCCCTCCCCAGATGCTAACCCTGAGGTGACCAGGACGATGCTCCGCTGGGTCTACACGGACGAGCTGGAGTTCGGAGACGACGACGTGTTCCTCACTGAGCTAATGAAACTGGCTAATCGCTTTCAGCTGCAGCTCCTCAGGGAGAGGCAAGTCCCGGCTGAGCTGGTCACGCGCCTCCGGTGGTGGTGGCTGAGCTTGAATTATGTGCCAAGCTCTGCTAATGTAAATAACTTTTGCAAGGTGTTCCTCTGAAAGCAGTAGTGGGGAGAGGACTTTGCCTCCCTTGCTTTGTGTTCTTGTAAGCGAAATTCTGCCAAAGCTTTAGGTATTCTCTTTCCTTTCACTGATTTTTTTTTAAACCTGAGATTACATAATTGTGTGTATATTACGTAAAGAATCTAAGAGAGATTATGGTGTCCAAATGCTCAGCTTTCCCTCCCGTATGTCCGTGTGTCCACTTCCTGTGACATTTATTCTACTTTGTAATAATATAGGACCTTGGGTGAAGTTCTTGGTCATGTTCCTTGTGTTAGAAACACATTAGCGCCTAAGTCGGGGTGCCCGGGTGGCTGGCTCAGTCTGTTGAGCGTCCAACTTCGGCTCAGGTCACGATCTCGCAGTTTGTGAGTCCGAGCCCCACGTCAGGCTCTGTGCTGCCAGCGCAGAGCCGGCTTCAGATCTCTGTCCCCCTCTTTCTGCCCCTCCCCTGCTCACGTGTGTGTGTGTGTGTGTGTGTGTGTGTGTGTGTGCGCGCGCGCGTTCGCGAGCTCTCACTTTCTCTCTCAAAAACAAATAAAAACATTAAAAAAAAAAAAAGAAACACATTAATGCCTAAGTTAATACACAAGTGTACCGTTCAGGCGGTTTCCTAGCCAGTGTTTTTGGGCTCTTCATTTAGGTTCCCAAGGAGGTAGTCTGTGTTTTTTATATTGCATTTTCTCTGCTGCTCTCCCAAGTTGGCCTTCTCGAGCAACGGGAAACAAACGTCACCCCAAGTGATGTCAGGCAAAATGCCCTTTAGTTTTAGTTTCTGTTGGGGATGTGCCCCTTGGTGGTCAGTTTGGCTGGTGGAGTGTCTTTTATACCATTTAGTGAGCTTGTGTATTCTCTTGGGGATTGCAGGAATGGCTTTTCTCCCGGGTGAGCGAGGCCGCGGTTTTAGCTGACAGCCTGCTGTTTGCCCTGCGGGGCTGGTGCTCCGGGCCCACCTGCCCATGCGAATTGGTGCACAGGTTCCTCCTAACCCTGGGTGCCTGAGGTCAGCTTACGTGCATTCTAATGTCTAAGTCCAGTTACTAGAAACCCCAAACAGGTCTGGGCTTTGTAGGCACGTGCGGTGTTAGGTCAGCGAAGCCAGCCTGACCGTGGGGGCCTCGCGAAGAGCTGTTCCGTTTGTCGGCATGTTGCAGCATCTCAGGGGGACCTGGGAATGGTTTTAACTAGACCAAATGTGATTCGTATCCTTTTTTTTTGTTTTCTAGATCTCCTGAGCTTTTTTCCATTGATCTTGTCAAACTTGCTTGTAAATTAAATTGTGTTGATAAAAATGCCCTGGGGTTGGAGTAGTGTAGACAACTGTAATCAGTGTAATGGATTCTTTAATTAAAATATTTGTTGCTAATTGACTGGCTTAGGTTTCTTTACCATCAGTATTACCAGATGCTCAATTTTGTATTGTTGGATGTGGGCATTGAGTTTTATCTGTCGTGGCTTTGTGGAGGGCTGGGCTGCTAGACTCCCAAGCGTGGGGTCCAGCGTGGGCTCTTAAAAGGTCGCAGAGCGCCCACTGCTGTGCGCAGGGGAAATCACACGTCCCAGGTAGTGCAGGGATTGGGATGTCACAAATGTGTGCAGTTCCGTTTGGGGCGGCGGTTGCTTGGTTTTGTAACGTAGGGATCTTGGAGGGTTGGGAATGCTGTCACGCATTTGATGAAAAGGAAGTTTTGGGGGGAAGTGTTATCAGAAAGATACTTTTTTAAAGGAAGAATTCGTAGTATATGCCAAAAATTGACAGTTAATGTAATCATTGTTTTCCTGACTGAATACAAGCTCAGTGTGTGTCGTTTGGGAAATGCAGAAGTCGCCTGTAACTCCACCAGGTAGTGCTTTGTTGTTCCTCCTGTCAGTACGTTTTCCACGTCTCCTGTTCGTGCGTGTGGGAGTGGTGCTGAAACTAGACAGGAGTTTGTGAGATGCTGGAGTACATGCTTGATTTTGTACTTTAAAAATAGTCTGCTTTTCTGCATCTATATCCTTTTCTGTGCTGTAAAAGGAAAAACACGTATTAACAACCACAAAATTCCTCCGGAGGAAAGTTTGTCTCAGTACTTTTGCAAGAGAAGACATGCATTGAGGATCTGAATTTTTAAGTAAGATAACATGGTCTTCAGCTGTGTAAATCATGTCAGTTACTAGCTCTAGGCCATCCAAATAGTGGCTGGCTTTCTGGAGATCCCAGAGGTAGGCGGAAATGAAGCGTCTGCCAGTTGTAAGGAAACGTCAGTGTCCACGAGACGCATTTGAGTCCCTGATACAAATGTCATTTGGCAGTAGAAAGCAGGAGAGTGGGATTTTTAGACTCAGCATTTGTCTGTGAAAGTGCTTTGCAAAGGGCTCTGAAAACGCGTGTGCTCCCTGAGGTTGAGCGTTAGAGCGGCCGTCCGGGGTGCTTGCGGCCGTAAAATCGAGAGGTTCCATACGTGCGCCACAGAGGACTTTGCCCCCGGGGCACTCTGATTTCACGGCCAGGTCAGACCTTGCTGAGGTGTGACGGGCACGGGCAGACACGGCACAGACGGTGGCTAGCGGCTCACAGAGAAGCGTGGTTGCTCATCGCGGTAACTTGTTTAGGTGCCTTGACAGTTGGGCTTACAAAGTGCCCGGGTGCCTGGAGGGCGGATGCTTCTTTACACCAAGTCATCCTGTCTCTTGGAAACAAAGGACTCGAGCGCTGGTCTTGGAACGAAACAGGCGCCTGCGTCGACTACTGGCTGGAGAAGGACTGCGAGATCGTTCCTCATTCCTTCCTCCTTCCTTCAGTACACAGTGTGTACTGTGTACTGTGTGTGTACCGTGTGTGTACCGCGTGTGTACGGCGTGTATACTGCGTGTGTACTGTGTGTGCTGCATGTGTATTGGGTGTACTGTATACTGTGTGTACTGTGTGTGGGCTGCGTGTGCTGTGTGTGTACTGTGTACTGTGTGTACTACGGGTGCAATGTGTGTGTACTGGGTGTATTCTTTGTGTACTGTGTGTGTACTGGGTGTACTCTGTGTGTGCTGCATGTGTATTGGATGTACTCTGGAAGTACTGTGTGTACTGCATGTGTACCATGTGTGTACTCTGTACTGCATATGTACTGTGGGTACTGGGTGTGTACTGGGTGTACTCTGGGTGTGCTGTGTGTACCGCGTGTGTAGTATATACTGTGTATACTGGGTGTGTACTGCATGTATACTGCGTGTGTTCTCTGTACTACATATACACTGTGTGTACCACATGTGTACTGCCTGTGTCCTGTGGGTATACTGTGTGTGAACCGCGTGTGTACTGTGTGTATAATATGGGTGTATCGTGTGTATACTGCAGTGTTCTGTGGGTGGACTAGGTTGTACTTGATGAAACTCAGTTGTCTACATACATGATCCATTTGTGTGTGTGTGTGTGTGTGTGTGTGTGTGTGTGTATTTTTGGGAGAGAGAGAGTGCACGTGCGTGGGGTGGGAAGGGTAAAGAGAGAGAATCCCAAGCAGGGTCTGCACCTGCAGTGTGGAACCTGACCTGGGGCTCAAACTCAAAACCCATGAGATCATGACCTGAGCTGAAATCAAGAGCTGGATGCCTAACCCACTGAGCCTCCCAGGTGCCCCTGCGGGATCCATTTGGTAAGTGGGGTTGTAAAAAGCAGCTTTATCGAGGGGCACCTGGGTGGCTCAGTCGGTTGAGCGTCCAGCTTCGGCTCAGGTCACGATCTCACGGTCCCTGAGTTTGAGCCCTGCATCGGACTCTGCGCTGACAGCTCGGAGCCTGGAGCCCGCTTCGGATTCTGTCTCTCCCTCTCTCTCTGCCCCTCCCCCACTCACACTGTCTCTGCCTCTCGAAAATCAGTAAATGTTAAAAAAAACTTTTTTTAAAGCAGCTTTATCGAGTGATATTTCACATACCATATAGTTCACCTCTGGGAGGGGGGACTTCCAGGAGATCCTTATCGAGGCCTAGAGCTCATGTCTGCAGCTAATCGATTACTAAGCCTTGCTGGTTGTGTAACGGAGATGTGCTGGTGGGAACTGCGCGCAGGTCCACACCACACAGTTACATACCAAAGGAGCGAATCTGACCCATCGAGTGTGTGATGTTGCAGGTGCCTGTGTATGATCAGTGAGTTCCATGGCATTACTTTCGAGGCAGTTGGGGGGCTGGGGTTGACCATTTAGAGGTTATTTTGATTCTGACCAGAACGGTCAATGTGATACAATGAGATGCTGGTACTTCTAACACACGGCACCTCTGCTGGAACCGATCCATCACTCCTCTGCTTCTCCCTGTGCTTCAGGGTCATTGGACACGGCTGGCCAGGACTCAGATCGCAGCTTTGGTTGATTAACTTGTGACTCTCTTTGTCCCAATGACACTGTTCATCACTAACATTCTCTCGTAGATGTGAGAAGGGTGTTATGTCTCTGGTGAACGTCAGGAACTGTATTCGCTTCTATCAGACCGCGGAGGAACTGGGTGCCGGCACGCTGATGAACTACTGTGCGGAAATTATCGCCAGCCACTGGGTGGGTGAGAGATGGAGGGCTGTGAGCAAAGCACCCTCGCGGGAAGTCAGAACGTCTTGTTGTTGCTGTTGGTCTGCTGGGTCCGTTCTGCTTTTCACTGGCCTTCTGTCCTCAGGACGACCTACGGAAGGAGGACTTCAGCAGCATGAGTGCCCAGTTGTTGTACAAAATGATCAAATCCAAGACTGAGTACCCGTTGCATAAGGCTATCAAAGTAGAGAGAGAGGACGTGGTCTTCCTCTATCTAATTGAAATGGACTCACAGGTACTGTAGCCGCTTTTTCCGTTTTTCCTACCTTCTCTGAAAACCATGCGTCGCTTGTTTTTCTCTGAGTGTCCCCTGCTCCCTCCGAGCCCTCACCGGCGCGCTCTCTGATGTGCACGTGTCTCCCGGGAGTCCCTCCCTCCAGCACAGTCTGCGCTTTTTCCACTACGCTCCTGCGAGATCTTCCAGCCTCTGCCCGTGCCCACGTGTAGAGCCACGTCCACACGTTGAGGTAGTGGCTGCAGCGGTAGCTGGCTTCCTTCCCGGCACCCACATCCACCTTTGTTTTCTTTTGCTGCTCTAGGCAATTGCCACAAGCTAGTGGCTAACAGTACAGATGTGTTACCCTACAGGTGTTGCAGGTTGGAAGCCCGGCCCAGGCATCGCCTGTCTCAAACCCGGCTGTCGGCAGGAGGCTCTAGGGGAGGGTCCCATTTCCTGATTGTTTGGGGTATTGCCAGGATTCACTTCCTTGTGGTTGTAGGACCAGCTGGCTTAACCTGGGGCTCTCTTGACTTCTGGAGGCCACCACATCCCTCCCGTCTCAGAGCCAGGGGCAGCACAGCCAGTCCTCCTGTCACCTCTGTCTCGTCTGCCCTTCCTCTCCCCTCTTTTCACTTTTAAGGACACATGGGGTCTGACGGGTAGTCCAGGATGTGGTCCCCACTCCGGGGTCCTCAATCTTAGTGACATCTGCAGAGTCGCTTTTGTTGCGGACGGTGATGCAGGTTCCAGGGGTCGGGACGTGGACGTCTCTAGGGGCTGTGATTGTGCGGACTGCGCTGCCCGGTGAAGAAGTGAAGGTGGCAGTGAGGGGTGCTGGCTCGTGGGTGTCCCGTATCTGCGAGGGGCGTTCCATGTGGAGCCGTAGTCTTTGCGAGCACGTCAGCTGTTCCCATCCTCTCTGCCCTCTGCCCTGGCCTTTGTGCTGCTCCCGCACCGTGCTCCTTTCCCTGTTGGCCCCGCGTTGCCTTCCATGGTGTTGTGTCCGCTCTGTGACCCCCACTAATTCTGTGCTCCCTGAAAGGCGTGTGCCCTTCAGAGGCCAGGCAGAAGGTGGTCAGTTCAGTGGAATTTGTTGAGCAAACAGTTAGCGGCATTACAATTTGGCATCTATGTGAGAGAGGGTGTGTAAGGGTCCGGTGGGGAGACGTCAAAATCGCTTGTATGGTCTGCCAGCTGGGTGCTGATTTACAAACCTACCTGTGCAGCTCCCTGGGAAGCTGAACGAAGTGGATCACAACGGACACCTCCCCTTGGACCTGGCCCTGTCACGGCGACTGGAGAGCATTGCCGCCACGCTGGTTAGTCACGGAGCCGATGTGGACATGGTGGACAGGAATGGCTGGAGCCTGTTACACAAAGGAATCCAAAGAGGTAGGAAGAAGCATGTCCCCCTGCGAGCGAGTTTACTTTAACCCAAGTAACTCTTGAAGCCTCTGCCCCTGTTGCACACATTCCGAAATGCTGCTTCAGCCTGCTCGTGACGTCGAGTCTGTGGTCGGTGGGGAGGAGAAGCTGCTGCTGCGCCTTGTCTCTCGGGCTCTCCTGGTGTCGGCCCTGCCGCAGAGGACCCTTCCTTGTAGGCACGGGACGTGTTCGCATCTTCAGTGTATCGTTTCTCCAGCGTGGCGTTAGTGGCGCTTGTGTTTGCGGCTGGAAGAGAGGGAGAGCATCAGAACCACACATGTTTAAACATAGTCTTGGATTCGGAGTTTTCACTTGTCCAGCTTAGACTTCTTTCATGGCAAAGGGATAAAGTTTCTTTCGGTCGGTCGGTCGTAGGAAGGTTAGTTGGAATCGTAGCTATATCTTGAGCCTATTGTTGTTAATAGTGGGAAGAATATGGAAGTGATAGAATGAAGGTCAAAACACTTTACTCTTAATTAAATTACAAGAGAAAAAGAACATTCGTCTTTTTTGTTTTATTTTTCCCATGGTGTCATCAATCGTTAAGTCCCAAATGGATCCTGCTTGACTCTCCTTTGCGGTAATCGTTTTTGACAGAATGAGAAGCTGTCTAGGGGCAGAGTTCCCGCCCCTGGAATGAGAGCTTTCAAAAATGCCAAGTCTTAATTTTGTAGAGGGATAGATGACTTGGCTGAAGTACTTGGCCATGGCTGTTTTTATGTTTACATGCAGACGTCAAAGGCAGGATGTACCGGGGCACCTGGGGGGGGGGGCTCAGTCGGTTAAGTGTCCGACTTCAGCTCAGGTCATGATCTCATGGTTCATGAGTTGTAGCCCCGTACCTGGCTGACAGGCCAAGAGCCTGCTTTGGATTCTGTATCTCCTCTCTCCGCCCCTCTCCTACTCACACTCTGTCTCTCTCTATCCCTCAAAATAAATAAACATTAAAAAAAAAAAAAAAAAAAAAAAAAAAAGACAACGTACTGATTTCCCCACATCTTAATCCTGTGTATTCACCCTTCCAACTATACAGCCATTTTTATCATTATGCCTTGTTGCTCTACTATTAACGTGCTGGTGCACTGTCACTCCTTTATTTACTCTCATTGTTACACTGTCGCCACATATACACTCACTCATTCACAGGTTGCTCCTGGTTGGTGGAACTAGTTTCTTCAAATACAGTCCTGTAGGCAGCCGTGGCTTTGCTCTTTTTGGGCAAAGGTTTTAACCTAAATCTCCCTCAAAGCCCTGCGTTAGGGCGTCAAGCTTGCTGGCTGATGGAGAGGAAAATGCTGCTCGTGGTCGGGAAGGAACTCTTGGGATTATGTCCGCGTCCAGGGCAGATGCATTTCCCAGGCGCCACCCTGTGCTGTGCAAAGCCGTTAGCACACTGGGTGTGTGTACAGTGGGAAGAGTTCCCACCGCGTGGGGAGTTAGCTTTTCCTGGCGTCTAGTGTCTGAGATGTTTATTTTGGAAACAAATCTACTTCTTACTTTAAAAGAAAAAAGTCTCAAGAATTATGTTTCTTAAGGAGTTAAATTCTTACGTGCGACGAGAAAACATCTTTGACGAGTTATTGAATACTTTGGTGATTGCTTAGTTGTGAGAGTTCCCACGAATTGGCAGTGCATTTTCGATGCTTGTTTTCAGGCGACGAACCTTCCACTCTGAGTCGGTCGGTTGCCTGCAAGTCTGTGCAGTGTGGGTGTGAGGGTCTACACTGCTGCCGGCCCTGGGCGGTGGGACGGCGTGGTAGGCGGAGCGCTGACGTCGGGGCTTGGGTGGGCCAGGCTTTCAGTCCTGGCTCGTGCGCTCATTCAGTGCCTTGGACGGGCCACTTGGTCCCCTCTGGGTGTCCTTTCCCTCACGTGCAGGGTGGGAGTCCTTCTGCTTTCCAGTGTTCCCAGCACGCGCGGCACCGTCCTGCCAGGGTGCGCACTGGCGCGCCGGGACCAGCTCCAGTTCCCGAGGGAGGGCTGTCCCTGTCCCTTCTTCAGCTCCAGCTGTCGTCCGTGGACCTTCCCAAGTGGTTGAACTGAGCAACGTAGTTAAATTCAACTGTCAACCTTACTCTAAGTTCACTGTCATCTGCCTGAAGAGCTTTGCTGTGTGAGATGGGGGTCTGGTTCCGGACACCCACTGGAATGTGTGCGGTCAGTTCTGTGAAGAATGAAATGGGCAGCCAGTGTCTGTGGACGAGGCCACAGGAGGCACACGTGTGGCCGGAGGGCGGCCGCCTCCTCCGACGAGCCGGGTCTGGGCCAGAAGGTGAATCCTTGCTGTTGAACATCAGCATCGACCTTCGGAGAGTCAGTGCCGGTCAGCGGGCTTCTGAGTGGGCCCTCCTGTCTCCCTGCATGTAGTCCGTGCACCGTGGGGCCTCTCCCGGGAGCAGCGTGAGGCCGTCCGTGGGAACACTGCAAGCTTGTGGGACCTCCTCCCTGCACGTGGCTCCGTGTGAGTACCCCAAGGGCCTGGGGCCCCCTCCCCGCGCACACGGCTCCAGCCGGGAAGCTGCACTGAAGGAGACACTGATGTGGATTTTAGTTTGGTGTTGGTGTTGTTGGGAGGACGCTCGTGTGGACGTCAGCGCAGTGACTCCTCGTGCGCCGGGCGATGCAGCCGAGCCAGGTTGTAGGAATAACCAGCTCGTAAGCACCAAATGGTTTTTACTTTAAATGTTTTTGATGGAAATCTTTCTAAAATGTTTTGGATGTTTTCTTACTGACAGAAACTGTAAGTGGTGCTCTTGGTGTTTCCTACCCCCTCCTTTGTTCTGCGCCTTCGTTGTCCTTTTCCCTCTAGGCTGTGTGCCCAGGGGCTGACTTTCTTTTCATGTAAAACATCACCGATTTTCAATTCCCAATAATTCCTAAATAACTTTGGGGGGGAGCAGGGGTGCATGTATTTATGTACATATATTTGTCTAAGTAAAAAAAAAAATCTCTGGCTCTTATTAATAAATTAATTTAAAAGCTATAATTCTTTTAAGAGGGCTTAAGGATATAAAGTTCTGGTGTCTTTTTTATCCATCCCTGTCCAGCTGTTGATCGGCAGTCCTGGACCCTTGTTTCAGGGGGCATGCTTGCCCGGTTTGTATTCCACCGTGTATTGTAAGTTTTGTATCAGCCTGTGGGGTCTTAGCTTTACTGTGCTTCTCTCTTCGTTTGGAATCTGTGCTGAGCTCAAAGGTGTGAAAACGCCACACTTCTCCCCCAGCATCGTGTACATCGGTCTTTTCGTTTCAGGTCTCTCTGTCCCAACAGTCCCGAATTTTCTTTCCACTTCCAGAATATAGGTGGCTTTCTCTAGGATATTGTATTCTGTTGTTAATATTTGTATACATTCTGTCTTAGACTGAATCCCTGTAGGGGCTGCTCCCCCTGTCAGAGCCTACCAGAAGCCCACTGTGTATATGTATCTATAAACAGCAAAGTCCGACCCAGTCTCCCCCCTGATATGCAAATTAGTTGCTT
Source organism: Prionailurus viverrinus (assembly GCF_022837055.1). Taxonomy (NCBI): domain Eukaryota; kingdom Metazoa; phylum Chordata; class Mammalia; order Carnivora; family Felidae; genus Prionailurus; species Prionailurus viverrinus. The sequence continues at coordinate 357,627 of NC_062574.1, read as the reverse complement.
TCACACCTCTACCAGTATCCTGTTGTGAAGAAATCTGATTTGTGGTCCTTTTTGTGTGTGACTTTGGTAAAGATTGCACTTTCCTCTAGATGCCAGGAAAAAAAAAAGAAGGGGCTGGTTAGAGAAATCTTAAGTTAACCTGAAGTCATAATTGATGGGAATCAGAGCCAGTCGATTGGTTTTCTTCCCAAACATTTCCCTGGTGCCTGTTGTGTCTAAGACAGTGGCAGTTGCAAGGATAAATCAGACATGGACCGGTGAGCATCTCAGGGGCCTGTGGGGGCCTGACCACCTCCACACCAGCACTCACATTCTTCAGCAAATTGGGTCCTTGGAAGAAGGTACAGAACAGATGAGAGGTGCTGAAAACGAGCTGATTTTGAAATTCCATGTCCGCTGAAGACCAGAGGAAACCCCTACCTGCAGATGAAAAAGAACTTAGGAACACAGATAACAGACATGAGAGCTTTGCCACTCCAGAAATGCCAACCCCCATGCTAGATGTTGAGACGCAGAAGTACAGTTGAAGTCGATGGATGATGTTGCCGGATATCAAAGAAAACTTTTCATGAGTGACTTTGTAAGAGAAAATCGTCACGTAGAAGTTGTGATTCAAAGGAGCCCACATCTGCAGCACTAACAGATTCAGGCACAGGTGCACGTGTCTGGCTGCAAAGACAAAAACAGGTCAGCTGTGGAAAGAGCACCATCGCCAATGATGTGTATAGTGAAGAAGTTCCATAACGCCTTCCACAGCCTGGTGTCCAACCCAAGACTGCCAGCAGACTCCAGTACTGCAGGCCGTCACGGCACCAGATGAACCTGGGGGGTTGTTGTACGTTTTGGGGATCTTCCAGCTGAAGAAGGATGTGATTTGTACGAAATTCATCCTGTAGACCTTGAATGGAGACAGAATCTACTACAGAAAGTACCTCTGAATCCTTGGCATGACTTAGCTAAGTGCTGCGGCACACCCGGAAGTTAGGTCTGGCCTGTCCCGGGAGGGGTTGGCTCATGGGCGCACTGCCTGCAGACCCCAGAAGAAACCACCGCCTCCCACTGCAGCTAGACAGAAGCCTCCGTGCGAGCACAGTGCATTTGTAACTGGGTGATTCCTCTGTTCACAGTTCATTACCTTAGGATGCATTGCTCTTTGTGCCTTATTTTCTTAAGGAATGTTAATTTTATGTATCGGAACTGTTTTTGCATGTTTTAAGATGTAAGTGGAACTAAATCCAAGGTGAATTGAACTTTAAGTAACCTTCTATGACACATTTAATTAATCCCTATCACCTTCCAAGTTAGACAAGTCTGCTTCAACTGGTTTTCCACAAGTATTTTTAACATTAAATTGCCACTTGTCAGATTGCTTGGTTCTGAAGGTCCCCATGTATTTTCAGAATTGTATACCTTTAATATCTTTACGTAAACTTAACTCTTGGCCTTTTGTCAGGATGTCAGAGTAGTTTCTGTTTTTCCTCCCACCGAGCGCTGCATAGTCAGAGACAGTAAGCAGTTGGAGCTGTTGAACTTGCTGGATTCTGCAGAAGTTATTCAGACTTCGTTTGGGACTTGTACGTTGCTCTAGGCAGACTTCCCTGCCTATAAATTCTCCAAGAATTAAGGTGACGGAGGGGACTTAGGAAGAAGTTTTGTTTTTACAACCGTTTAGGTTACCAAGTGAAGTTCTTATAAATAGCAATGTGTGCAGATTATTTGTCCAGATATTTAGTTGAAAACTTGTTGAGACTGTTATGTGTGTATGTCACAAATTGAGAAGATTTTAAAAACGTGTGTGGTAGCAGTCAGCGAGGTGTGGTCCTACTCTGGACAGGAACCTGTGCGCGAGTACAGCACGCTGGCGGTAAGACTGTGCTCAGGAGATAAGGGAGCGACACGGATCGTGTTGAGGCATCTAGAAACCCTGTCCGAGAGGTGGTGATCAGGAGTGGCCTCTGTGCCTGGAAGCCTGGAGTACTGGGGTGGTGGTGAGAGGTAGGGGGCCGCAGGTGACAGCGGGTCCGCAGGAATTCAAGCAGGTGACTTTGTGATCTTGAAGGTTCTGCGTAGACATGCCCGGTGGTCCCTCTTCTTTGTCTGCGGTTCCTGACTTTCCGAGGAGTGTTGGCCAGAGTAGGTCGCCCTGGCGTTGTGGTGTGTAAACATTTTTTCTGTTGTTTCTTTTCAAGGAGATCTCTTTGCCGCCACCTTCCTCATTAAGAACGGGGCCCTGGTCAATGCCGCCACGTTGGGTGCCCAGGAGACACCGTTGCACCTCGTGGCGTTGTACAGTTCAAAGAAACACTCCGCGGACGTGATGTCGGAGATGGCCCAGATCGCAGAGGCCCTTCTGCAGGCCGGTGCCAACCCCAACATGCAAGACAGCAAGGGCAGGTTAGTGGGGTCACCGGGCTGCTCTTAGCGCTGTTTCCAGAACAGTGTCTTATGGTGGCACGTGACGAGCAGACGGGCTCGCTATTTAATCTGGTGTTCGTGGAAGTCCCAGACGTTGGTGTATTAGGCAGATGAGAGGCTTGACAAAGCCCAGAGGCGTCTGGGGACGTTGTTTCCGTGCTGGGAACCGAGGCCCATGGATTTGCAGGGGTCACTGGTCCAGCTCCTCCATGGGCACCCTTTGCTGGCACCTGGGTCAGAACTGGCGGGGGCGCTCGGAGGGGGATGCGCCCCATCTCACAGCCGTCCCCAGTGTTTCCGGGAGGTCACATTGTGGGGTTTTCCCCTCTGGTGCGTGTATCTGCCTCATGCAGCGTGGCACACAGCAGAACAGGAAAATGCGTGTGACGGATCTCACACTCAAGTAACGTGGGTCTCGTGAACTCTCAGCATCGTTTGATAACTACTCTGTTTCCCCAGATGACTGCATCCTTTTTTTCTTGTGTTGATTCTTTACGTTGACTTTCCCCAGCCGCGGTGAGTCTGGTGGCCGGGCCTCTGGGACAGGTGCCAGCAGCGGGTCCCCTTCGGGGCACTCGAGGGCTAAAAAGAAGCCGCTTTAATCTGTCCTGGCCTGGGATTCCAGCCTGTTGCTGCTCTGACTGTGCTTGTGTAGAACAGAGTTACAGGAAGAAAGGCATTTCTTTTCAGAATTGTGGAGGCTAGGTGGGGAAAACACGCGTACGTGTGCTAGAAACTGCTGGTGTGAGAACACGGGTAGTGAGTGAGCGTCAGCGTTTAACGGGACAATGTTTTCTGTCTCTTCCTTATGTCGATTCTTGTCCTTCTGGCTGCTGACTGAATGATGACAAAGAAACAGAACCATTTTCGTCCTCTGACATTTAGTCGTGATTTTGGAAGGCCGTTTGCCGAGGCGCAAAGGCACGCTGTTGGAGGAATGTGGGGTTCCTGCTGGTGGTGGTCCGGCCTGGGGTTCTCCTGCACGGAGCCCGTTTCTGCGTTGACCCCTCTCCTTTCCCCCCGTAGGACCCCCTTACACCTGTGCATCATGGCGAGGAACGAACTCGTATTCAGTCAGTTGCTGCAGTGCAAACGGTACGCACCAACGGCATCGAGAAGACGGTGGGGGGGGGGGGGGGCGTCGTGAGTGGAAGGAATTCCCTTCAAGCGTCTTCGCCGTCGAGCGTTGTGCGTTTCAATAAGTAAAAGCAGAGTAAAAAATTGTCATTCGAGATGTGCGTGAGGAGAGAACGAGGCTGTTGGCAGCGCGGTGTCGGGCGGAGGCGACGTTTGTCGTCACGTCGCTTCCCTCTTCCAGGCTGGACCTGGAGCTGAAGGACCACGAGGGCAGCACCGCCCTGTGGCTCGCGGTGCAGTACGTCACGGTGTCTCCCGACCACTCGGTGAACCCCTTCGAGGACCTCCCGGTGCTGAATGGGACGTCGTTTGATGAAAACAGCTTTGCGGCGAGACTCATCCAGCGCGGCAGCAACACCAACGCACCCGACGCCGCGACAGGTAGAGCGTGGGCCCCAGGGCTGGGCTCGGGGCTGGAGGGGCCACGAGGCGTCACGCCAGCCCTTCCGCCAGAAACTGAGCAGCCGAATGGCGTGCTGGTGCGAGTGAGGCTGTGCTTGCAACCCCAGCAAAGGCCCAGGTTTTCGTGTCATCTTATGCTTTAAGAAGTTTAGCCAGGGGGCGCCTGGGTGGCTCAGTCGGTTAAGCGGCCGACTCTGGCTCAGACCATGGTCTCACGGTTTCATGAGTTCGAGCCCTGCGTCGGGCTCTGTGCTGACAGCTCGGAGCCTGGAGCCTGTCTCAGATTCTGTGTCTCCCTCTCTCTGACCCTCCCCCGTTCATGCTTTGTCTCTCTCTGTCTCAAAAATAAATAAACGTTAAAAAAATTAAAAAAAAAAAAAAGTTTAGCCAGGGGGCGCCTTCGGCTCAGGTCATGATCTCAGGGTTCGTGGGTTCGATCCCCGCATCAATCCCTGTGCTGACAGCTCGGAGCCTGGAGCCTGCTTCAGATTATGGGTCTCCCTCTCTCTCTCTCTCTTCCCCTCCTCTACTTACGCTCTGTCTCTCCCTCTCTCTCTCCCTCTCTCTCTCTCTCTCGCTCTCTCTCTCGCTCTCTGTAAATAAATAAATAAACATTAAAAAATAAAATAATAAAATAAAAGAAGTTTAGCCAGACTGCAGGTCGGTTAAGCAGAAACACTTCCATTTGTTTGGTCCGGTGAGTCTCAGAACTGCTTTTACACTCTTAGAAATTAGAGCCCAAAGAGCTTTGGTTTCAGTGGGTTGTAGCTTTGATACTTAACATGCTAGAATTAAAACTGAGAAATTTTTAAAAGGTGTATTAAGTTAGAAAGTAACAAACTATTGTATGTTTAGCATATAGCATTTTTTATGAAGGATAATGTTCAAAAGAAAACAGTGACTGGCTTCTTACATCTGCATCGTTGCAGCCTTTTGACGTGTGTTGTTTTGGTTAAAGTATGTGAAGAAAACATACCCTCCCACAGTTAACGTAGGTGGAGAAGGGTGGCGTATTTTGGAGCCTTCTCAGATCATTGTGGACGGGTTTCTTTACTTCTACAGCGAGCAGAGATCCCCAGTGAGTGCGAAGTTAACTGCAGTGTAGCATCTGAAACCAGATCAATGAACTTTTCTGACTCTTAAGTTAAAATCCATGGTTCACTTGTGCTTTGGATGGACCTTTTCTCCATATGTGATTTTATAAACGTCATGATGGAATTATTTGAAAAATTCTGGTTTGCTGACTTGAGCAGATCTTCCAAATCTTTATTTTAGAATCACATTTACTAATATCACTATCGATCTCATCAGGAAGGTATTCCAGTGTTGAGAAGCTGTCAAAGTAGCAGTTTTGGATAAAAGGTTTCCAAAATTCTAATATTCACTTGCAAGGTCAACTTTTATCATTTGGTACAAATACTGCCAATTGTTTCCTTAAAGAGAAAAGCACACTTCGTTCGTTTTCAGCAAAACGTCCGATACTCCTGTTTGGGTAAGCGTGGTTTGCCAATCAGTCATTCTTTCACAAAGCTGGTGTAGCCTGAGGAAAACTTTAGTGTTGCAGCCCAGGCAGTGGTTCTGGGCTTTTCCTCGAGGCTCCTGTACTTCATCACACGGGGCCGGATGCAACTCCCTGCACCCTCATGATTTTGTCACAGGGATTGCGAACAGGCACTCATTGTTGAAATTGAAGAACTTTAGTAATTTTTACTGCTTTGTCAAGGGCCACCCTGAGTGAAGGTGCTCTCGTTTTGATGGGGTCTGTGGTGTAGTCACCCAGGGACTGCTGCTACATTTGGGGCCCCTCCTTTATTTGTGTTCGGGTCCAGTTTGACCATGAGCAGTGCAGATGTCAGTGCAGGGGGACAAGCAAATGTCAGGGGTGGTTGTTACAGAAATAGTTTTGACCTCACGGACCCCCCGGAAGACGCGCAGGAACCCCTAGGAACCCTGAGATCGCACTCTGAGAACCACTGTTTTAATGTCAATACTTCCTTGATTTGACTAAATAAATTGTGGGGATTTTTAAGGAGAAGGATCCCACTGTGATCAGTATTGCAATGTATAAAGCGTGTGTAGATGCCACCGATGAGGGAAACTGGCCAAGAAAAGATGGATGTTAAACAGCCCTTTCCCTGAAAGAAGTTAATAATTTAACTAAAGGTCAAATTAAAGATTTTTTTTTAAGTTTATTTATTTTTGAGAGAGAGGGAGAGAGAAAGCGTGCACATCCACGACCAGGGGGAGAGGCAGAAAGAGAGGGAGACACAGAATCCAAAGCAGGCTCCAGGCTCCAAGCCATCGGCACAGAGCCCGACCCCACGAACCGTGAGATCGTGACTTGAGCCGAAGTCGGACGCTTAACTGACTGAGCCCCCCAGGCATCCTACTGATTTCTGATTTAATCGGAGCATCACATTATATAAGAAATTGGTTCTTTGATATTTAGGACTTGAACGTTAGGTTCTTACAGATCTGGTTTTTACAGAAGCGTGACATGTACTTGGAAAGAGGCATCTTTTCATTGTGGGTGCACCGTGCTCTGTTTATGTGCGTGCATCGGGCTTGTTCATCACGCTGTGTGAATCATACACAGTAACTGACTAACTTTTGGACTGCTTGACCTATCAGTTTTGGGAATATATTAAAATTCTTCATCGTGATTATGGGTTTATCTGTTGTCTTGCTAGTTCTGTCAGTACTTTATTCTTTGAGTTTTAGTACAAGTTCAGGGTTATTTTTCCTTTGTTCCATTTTTCAGTATGCGTAGAATGGCTGGCCTTAGTGCACTGTTCCTCAGCATTTCTTTTGTGTCCGCCGTCGAAGGTCATCTTTGCTCGATAGGGAGGCCACGTTTACGTCTGGTGTGTGCCAGAAGGACCACAGGGCGCTTGTTAGGGTCTCTGGGTCAGGATGGCTCATGCCTGGGGTGGAGTCACACTCTCCCTGAGAGAGAAGGGAAAACAGTATGAAAACAGTGTTTGTCCCATTTCTTTACCTATTTTTAGTCCTGGAGTTTAATTTGAGTTTTCAAATAGCATAGCTGGGGACACCTGAGTGGCTCAGTTGGTTAAGCGTCTGACCTCAGCTCGGGTCATGATCTCACAGTCTGTGTGTTCGAGCACCGCATTGGGCTCACTGCTGTAGGCACAGAGCCTGGAGCCTGCTTCAGATCCTCTGTCTCCCTCTCTCTCTCTCTGCCCCTCCCCCACTCGCGCTCTCCCTGTCCCTTTCTCTCTCAAAAATAAATACATACTAAAAAAAAAAAAATTCAAAGAGCATAGCTGTAGAACATGATATTTTGTATTTATCCAAAAAGGAAGAGGATTTTAATAGAGAGACACTGCCTTGGGGCTAAAACCATTTCACGAGGGAAAGAAGAAGAGAATTTTGCTTCTTTCTAGGATTCTTGTTTATAAGACAATGCTAAACAAAACATTTCTAAGCCAAGAACAAATACGTTTAAGGCCTTAGGAATGAAAGGCCTTAGGCATGATGTTCTGGTAGAACATCAGCTCACAAGGTCTTCAGAGTGGTCATTCTAAGCCCAGAGGTTCTCAGACAGCTGCCCCCCTCTCCCCCAGACATTTGGCCACATCTGTAGACGTGTTTGCCTATTACGGCAAGGTCGGGGATGCCGTTGGCATCTAGTTGTCATACAGTGTGCCGGACAGACCCCTGACAACAAAGAGCTCTACCTGGCCCGAAACGTCAGGAGCGTTGCTGTTGAGACCTTGGCGGGAGACGTAGCTTCCCTCCGGTCCTGGTGGCGTCTGGAGGACAGCTCTGGGAAGAATGAACGTCTCCTGACGGCCAGACCAAGCCTCTGCTCCTCCCAGGCCCATGCAGTGTCTGCGTCCACCTGTAGGGAGGGCCTGTGTGGACTTCCCACGTGGGCTCGTCAGTTGTGGAAGGTGGCGAGGAAGGGCTTGTGTCTCTGCCCGTTGTCTCCCAGGGAACTGCTTACTACAGCGGGCGGCCGAAGCAGGGAACGAGGCAGCGGCTCTTTTCCTGGCAACCAGCGGAGCCCACGTCAACCACAGAAACAAGTGGGTAAGTGTGACGCCGCAGCCCTGTGGTCTGCGGAAGGAGTGGCAGTGGTGGATGTGCAGGGAAAAAAAGCTTCTGTTTTTTAGTTTGTGTTACATGCCCTTGGTGCAAAAGCCAGGGTGAAACAGGTGTTTTATCCCCAAATATTGGCTGGTTGATTCATTCAGCAGCCGTTTGCTAAGCATTTGTGGAACGTCGGGTCCTAGAGTAGATCCTGTGGACCTGGTGGTCTAGTAGAGAGTAACAGACACGTGCACAGAAACTGGCCACAAATGCATCTCCGTGATTTACGCGCTTTGCGTTTGGAGTCTGCTCTGTGAGTGCGGGTTTAGTCTGTGTCTCGGGGTGGGACCGCACGCTCTGCTCGCAACAGGGCCTCAGGGTGAGGCCCCTTCTCATCTTGCCCTGCGTGATCTTAGGCTTTGCGAGCTTCTGTTTCCTCATTTGTGAGGTGGGCTTCATGCTGATGTCACGGGGTGCGGATTAGCACGCTCTCTTGGACGCTGGAGACCACGTGATGTTGTTTTCACTTTGCCATTTTCATGTAGGGAGGCTGTGCTTGTCCGTGAGGTCACATTCATTTCGTGTCTGCTTTGTGTTAAGAGCTTTGGGGATATCAGCCCTTTTAACCTGAGAGTGGATCTGGACGTTTTTGCACCCACAAATCCCTCATTTCAGGGCAGAGAACATTGAGGTTCCAAGAGGCTCCGTGGCTCTCGACAACGGAGCCGGTATTAAGACTCGGGTCCAGGGTGGAAGGGTGCATGTGGTCTCAGCTGCGCCGGAAGGCAACGGGCAGTCGGCCTGAGTGGGAGACCCACCGAGGTGTCTCGAGGCACAGGGAGATGACAGCCCGCTCCCCCCACCATTAAACCTGCTCACCTCTGTGCCCCTGCATCTGCGCACAGCCTGCTCTCCAGCCGCATGGCGTGTCCGAGTGCAGTGGTGGCCTTCTTGACTTTGCTTCTGCCATCATGTGTCTCTGTGTCTCTGTCTCTTCCTGCGTCGTCATGTGCCTGCTGTCCACTCCTGATAGCGCACAGTCATGCCCTGTGCCCCAGCTTTACAAAATCCTTTCTGGAGCTCACACGGTCTGCCAGCTGTCCCTTGTCTGGTGCCCTTCGTAGCAAAACCGGGAGAACCCTAAGATGCGCCAGGAGAGACCCGCCTTGAAAGCAAGTGAGCGTGACATCGGAGAAGGGTCTGGAACGCTGGTTGAGTTCTTTGGGCTTAATCCTGAGGGAAGAGAAGACCCACGTGAAGGGTTTTGAGTAGACTGGCGGTGTGGTCATTTGAGTTGAGAGAGCCTACTGGGAAGCTGGCGGGCCGGGCGCACCGCTGAAGTCGAGGCCGGGGCGGGGCCCCTGAGAGTCATCTGGACCAGGAACGACCTGTCCTGACCTCAGACGCTGAATCTGGCGGCACAGAGACCGTGTGCAGAGGAGTTGCAGAATTGCACTCCTACCGGCTGTGGCTTTCAGAAGCAGGGGCCGCAGAGGTGGGGAAGCTCTTGGGCCCACAGAGGGAGAGAGGATTTTGCCAGGAGGAGGGACTGCCTTGGGGACAGTGATTTCCGTGACGTTCTTTAGGGGGGGATAGTTGGGCAGTGGGGGCAGGGCACGAGAGGAAACTTGTCACATACGTTCCTGTCCTTTTGAATATGGAATCAAGTATGTGTAAGGCCAACCTGAAATGTTTTTAATTTTAAGAAGTGCGAGAAGGAGGTCTTGATGAGAGTTCAAGATGGGGCTGACGTGAGCCGGTCAGAAAAACCGGTGGGGAAGGGGGGGCCACGGGGCGTGGTGGTCAGACTGGTGGCTCTGTCACCGCAGGGCTGTGGTTCCGGCTCTTCCAGCCTCCGTGGGGCTTATTTCCGTGGCGCTTGGAGGTCGTCTGTTGCTGTCGTTTAATTAGTTGTGTCTATAATTAGCAAGATAGTTACAAACACAAAGTGAAGGGTGGCTAATTAAGAAGGTCATTGGACAACAGGAAGCACAAGGCTGTGTGGAGGGCACAGGGGAAGACATTAAAGAAACAAAGGGCGATGGCACAGGGATGGGAGGGACAGACCAGGCGTGTGACGAGTCACAGCTGGTGACAGGGTGGGCCCGGGGCTGTGGCTGCCCCGGGGACCTGGGTCTCGGCACACAGGCTGTCCTCAGCCCTCTGACGGAAACCCCCGGCACGAGTGTGCCCTGAGTGGGCCGTTTGCTTCCGTCCAGGGAGAAACCCCGTTGCACACGGCCTGTCGGCACGGGCTGGCCAGCCTCACCGCGGAGCTCCTGCAGCAGGGGGCCAACCCCAACCTGCAGACCGAGGAGGCCGCGTCCCCGGCCGGCTCAGGGGACGGCGTCTACCTGCAGACCCCATTGCACATGGCGATTGCCTACAACCATCCGGACGTGGTGTCTGTCATCCTGGAGCAGAAAGGTAGGCAGCTGGGGACTGCCTCTCTCCTTGACCCTGAACAGTAGGTGTCGAGTCGTCAGTTGCGGAGTTGATGTTCCTTCCAGCTGTGAGTTTTCTTACTGCAGATCCTCTCAGGTCAAACCGGAGAAGCGCGCAGTCCGGCTCCCGATGGCTGTGTTTCCCCGTGTGCGCTTTCGGGATGGGGCCTGCCCGTTCCGGCTCTTAGGTTATGGTGTTAGAGCCTTGGACTGCTTTCTCTCTTATGTTGGGTGTTTTCCCAAAGCTTTGCCTCGGCGTGAGCAGTGTCCAGGGACGCCCCGGCCGCAGGTCCCGCACGAGCTGGTTGGTGCTCCGTGTGCCTCAGTCTCCCTGGCAGGCGGGCCAGGGGAGCCCCTGGACGGGGAGGCCCGCTTCCCTCAGGAGGTCATCCCCAGGTTCTCCTCTTTCCTGCCCCGAAACCTGTCTTACTCTTGCCTGCGTCCTTGTCAAGGCCAGCGGTTTTTAGCCGCGTGCTTGTGGACAGAAGTGGGACTCTGGATAGAATGTACTTTTTTCTTAGTCCTCCCAGCAGTTGTAAGGTGGTAGGAGTTACGCGTCAGGGGAACGTTGCTGGGTGTTGTTTTGAGCCTCTTGTCAGCAGTCAGGTAGCACGTGTGTGTTTTCATAGCAGCGTTTTCCTTTTGAGAAGGTACAGTATCTTAAGCTTTAAAACCCTTATTTTCCCCGTAAGCTTTGCTCGAAAACACCAGGTTTCTGGCTTCCACTCCCCAGCAGATTGATGAATTCTCTTTGTGGACAGGTGATTGTGTTACAGCCAGTCAGTCAGCTGGAAAGTGAACTCTTACTGTCTTGAGTTCTTCAAATGTGATCCGTGGGATGGTGAAATCCAGTGTTCTTTTCCTTTAAACATTTTAGCTAATGCGCTTCATGCTACCAACAACTTGCAAATCATTCCGGATTTCAGCCTCAAGGATTCCCGAGACCAGACTGTGCTGGGCCTGGCATTATGGACCGGTAAGGGGAATCAGAGCTGCCCAACTCTGGGCAGAGGGGAGGGGCGGGGAGCGTGAGGGCTGAGCCTGTACCGCCTGGTGGAAAACCGGCCTTGAGAAGTCGAGGGGGCGTGTTCGTTGCAGGGACACGTTGAGGGAGTGGGAGGCGCTGAGCCTGGGTCCGTTGGGGCCTGTCTGTTTCCCAGGCATGCACACGATCGCAGCCCAGCTGCTGGGTTCCGGCGCTTGCATCAACGACGCCATGTCGGACGGGCAGACCTTGCTGCACATGGCCATGCAGCGGCAGGACAGCCGGAGCGCGCTCTTCCTCCTGGAGCACCAGGCAGACATAAACGTCAGGTGGGTTGGGACCGCCCTCTCTGCCGCAGCACCCCAGCCATCTCGTTGACCCCCTCCTGCACCTATTGCACAAAGCTCAGTGAAAGAACAGTCTAGAAGCAGTTGTTCAGATGGGGATTTCGTATATAACCGAGAACATTCCAACACATGAGCTGTCAAAAAGGCTTGCGGGGAAAATGCGGAGTTAAGTTGGTGTTGGTTGTGTGTTCTCAAAAGGAACGTATCTTTATCTCCAAAGTCAGGTGACCCTGAATGACTGAGTGGTAAAAGAAGGGTGTTGTCACGTGGGCAGCCGGGGTGGCGTTTTGTTGAGATGCTGCTGGGAGCAGCTGTGTGCTCGAGAGGTTTCAGCACCCTTGGGAGGGGGTGGTCAGCTATCTTCCTGGTGCCAGAAGGGGCGTGGCTCTACTTCCTAAGAGGCAGGCGGGGCAGATGCTGCCGACAGGCCGAATTGCCGTGAAAGCACATTCACGTGAGTGAAGGGGTTTGAGGGACCCAGCGGGTTCTGGCGTCTGGGACGCCCACAGGGACAGGGTTCTCATCCGAGTCCAGCTACAGACGTGCGTCTAGGTGTGCATGTCCTCGCAGGACTCAGGATGGGGAGACGGCCCTTCAGCTGGCCATCAGGAACCAGCTCCCACTCGTCGTGGACGCCATATGCACGCGTGGAGCGGACATGTCCGTGCCAGATGAGAAGGGGAACCCCCCGCTGTGGCTCGCGCTGGCGAACCATCTGGAGGACATCGCATCCACCCTGGTGAGACCAGCTCAACTTTAGCCTCTGTTTACAAGTGGGGACGTTTCGTGTCAGAGACTCGTTTGGTGTCTGCAGAGCGGTGGCAGAGCGAGAGGTCTGCGAGCCGCAACCTGGGTCGGGGGCGAGCGGTTGAAAGTCCCGTGTAAGACACTGGGGAGTTCGGCATCCTCTTGGCCAGCGCTGGTTTTTAGGCTGTCTTTGTGGGAACTGCCTCCAAGCAGCCAGAGAGCGGAGGCGTCTCCCCAGGAGTCTTCTCCTGAGAGGGTACCTGGTGTGGGCTGCCCTTGCTCTCACCACGGCGATAAGTCCCCAGACCTCTGGTTTGCCTCCCTTGCTCAGAGGACAGGCCCCAGGAAGGCCTCACTGAGCTTTTCTGGGATGACGTTAAGGGATCGTGCACCTGTCACGGGAGGACCTTTTCATTGCAGGTGTGTTGCCAGGGGCGGGGTAGCTGGTGTTTTCTGTCCCTCCTGGGACACGGCTCTCGAGGACACTGATAAACCTATCTGTCTCGTATTTCCCAAACCCGTCTCACAGGACCTGCTGTAAGAACTTGCACAGAGCACATTTTAATGAGTGTTTGTAGGACTAACGAATGATACAGATTAAAGTCATCAGCAGCCAATTATCCACTGTATCGTGCCTGAAACAATGCATGTGATGGGGTACATAGAGAGTTCAGAGATGGTAATAAAATCTTTGACTTTACTGGCAGTCTTTGTGAGTAACGTGTGTTTTCTGCAGGTCAGACACGGTTGTGATGCCACGTGCTGGGGCCCAGGGCCGGGCGGCTGCCTTCAGACACTCCTGCACAGGGCCATCGACGAGAACAACGAGTCTACTGCCTGCTTTCTTATTCGCAGGTCTGAGAGGCCCACATGTCCCTTCGTGCCTTCTTACTGCGGCCAGCCCTCCTCTCATTTCATCCGGCTGCAGTCCTGGCAGGCCCGGCAGGCCTTGGCTGGTCTGACTTTCCCCGGCTAAGGCTGTCAGGGGTCACTGCCCTGTCAAGCCAGCCGGTTAAGGGAACTTGAGTCCCTTGCGAGGAGAGGGGCTTGTGTGCCCATATAACAGACAGGAAGTTGAGCCAGCTTCCTGCTCGGGGGGCCACAGAGGCTCCCGTAGTCCAGTCAGACCAGTTGACACAGTGCAGCCAGGAGGCCGGGGTGGAGGAAACCAGATGGCCTCTGCAGGACCCCACCTAGTGCATGAACCCCGGGAGGCCCATGGCTCACCCAGAGTGAAGCATGTGTGGAAGGGACCTTTAGAGCAGTGCTTCTCAAAGGTTATTGATGTTTTACTTTTTCACTTTAATTTTTTGAGAGAGAGAGCAAGCATGAGTGGGGGGAGAGGAGTAGCGGGAGAGAGAGAAAATCTTAAGTGGGCTTGATCCCACAGCCCTGGGATCACGACCTGAGCTGAATCAAGAGTCAGACGCTCAACTGACTGAGCCCTCCCCCCCCCCCCCCCCCCCCCCGGCACCCGTTTCTCAAATTTTAAATGCATACGAATCTCCTGGGGAGCTTTTAGGAGTTCTGTTGCCCAGGCTGCCCCCAAGACCGAAAAGGAAATCCAGGGGGGTGGGGCCCAGCGTTCAGTATCTGGGGGCAGCAGCGTGTCTGTTGGATTGTGTGAGGCCGCTGCTGTGACATTTATCAGCTTGCCCTCGGCTGCCTCGGGAGCCTGCTCTTGAAGCCTGCCTTTCATCCCCCTGCTTTCAGCGGCTGCGACGTGAACAGTCCCAGACAGCCCGGTGCTGATGGAGAAGGGGAGGAGGAGGCCAGAGACGGGCAAACGCCCTTGCATTTGGCAGCTTCCTGGGGGCTGGAAGAGACGGTGCAGTGTCTTCTGGAATTTGGTGCCAGCGTAAACACGCAGGTACGGAGAGTTTCCTTCTCGGGAGGTAGATGCTGAGCCCAGAATTCGGGAAATCTCCGAAGGCCGGGGGTCTCGCAGACTCTGGGTCCTGGGCCTCGGCCTGGCCACGGGTGGGGCTAAGGGACACACGGTGGGGGCAACTTCCTCTGGGTCGTGCAGCCTGCCCGGGGTTTCAGGTAAGGGTTTCAGGTGAAGACTCCCACTTTGTGCCTTTGTTCTTTCTATAGCACGAGAAGGGTTTCTTCAGTCAGCTTTTCTTTGCCTTTTATCTCCGTCGGTCATGTGTTTCCGTTGAGTTTGTCCTAGTCTCCCGCTGAGCACTGTGTTTAGGAGAATGTTCCAGTAGCTCAGTTGAGCCCCCGTGAGTTACGTGTCCTGGCCTGTGGGGGATGACATTTGCTGCCCTGCAGCCAGAGAGGAAATGGGGTAACTTAGAGGCGGGCTGACCACGCGTCTTCTAAACGAAGTGTGTCTGTGCCCCGGGTCCCTGGAGCATGGGGTCGTGACAGCGGCCTGCAGTCTTCTCTGGGCCTGGCCTCTTCGAAAGTTCATTTCCAACACAAGGTGGCAGCATTGAATCCCAGAACCCAGTTCCGTCCAAAAGTTCTTCTCCTTCGTGCTTCTCCCAGGTCCCCTTTCGTTTGTGCCTTGTCCCCACAGGATGCGGAAGGAAGGGCACCTGTCCACGTGGCCATCAGCAACCAGCACAGTGTCATCATTCAGTTGCTGATCTCCCACCCTGACGTCCGCCTCAGTGTCCGCGACAGACAGGGGCTGACCCCCTTTGCCTGCGCCATGACGTACAAGAACAACCGGGCGGCCGAGGCCATCCTGAAGCGAGAGCCTGGGGCTGCCGAGCAGGTGAGGGACCCGCACCCAGTGCCCTGCCTGGCGCCCGAGCTCAGCAGGACCTGTTACGTGGAGACCAAACAGAAGCCCCCTGCCACACGGGCCCCTCACACGTGAAGACCTTGGTGTTGAAATTACACTCCCTTCCCTTGAGGTCTGGCCGTTCAGACGGCCTGTCGGTACCTGTGAGATTTGGTGCTCTGCCCTGTGTGCCTGCCACGTGGTGGTGCCACACGCACGGGGAGGTTGCAGGTGGCCCTGTCCTGGCCGAGGAATTCTGTGGTGTCGTACGTGACGTCGTGCGTGCCTCTGCCTGGTCTCAGGGCCCTAGGAGTGAGTGTCTTGCCAAGATCTGAACGGGGCTCGGGCTGTTGCTGTGACGTCGCGGCAGCTCTCTGGGGGGAAGGTGTCTGAGGACTTGTCATCGTCCGGCTGAGCAGGCTTGGGCCTGACCTTGTCGGTGGGTCTCCAGCGGGTGCTGGGCCTGGCTGGTGACCTGCTGCCCTGGGGGTGGGGCGGGTGGGACGTGGCCCCTCCGCCCCAGCCCCTGGCAGGTCCGAGGCGGGACTGGGGTCTCTGTTGGCCTGGAGAGCACCGCCAAGTTCACGAGTAAGCCCCCGATGACAGTGATGTGGAACCAAGCGAAACCGTCTCCAGCACCGGTGTCTGTGTGGGACGGACCTGTGTGGCTGCTGGCCTCACCCCTGCTCGGGTGGTGTTGGGTGCTCTCTCGCGCCCCGTGTGACACGGGCCCCGTAGCTGAGTCCTTGGGAGACATGCTGCTTGTGTTGGTCAGCAGCCCGTGCTGGGGTCACACGTGTGTGAGGCGTGGGCGTGGGGTGCTGCTGCCCCTCACGGCGCCCCGCGTGCTCACACTGACCCACAGCTCCTGTCTGCCCCGTGTCTGCGGAGCAAAGTCTGTAGCATACGGCTGGCCTGTCCCCCATAGTGTGTTGTCTCCTGCAGCTCCGTGAACAGGAAACTTTCCAAAACCGCTCAGCGGTCAGGCTGGTGTTGCAGTTGTGGCTCTAGGGTGCTGGGTGCTTGTCCCGCCAAAAGGGGGCGGGGGGGGGCTCCCAAGGCGGGTCTCTGCCTTTGCCCCTCCTGGAGCACCCCTTCCTCCTTCCGTCCCGCACGTGGTCTCTTTCTTAACTTTCCGAATCCATACTTTCTGCTGCCGGAAGATGCCAGGGCTCCCTGTCCCCTGCCAGGGGGGTGTGGCCATGCACACATAGTCGGGCACACGCGTGTACAGACAGGGTCTGTCGTGTGTGTGTGTGGTGTGTGTGCCGTGTTGGGTATTGGGAGGGAGCCTCCTGGAGCTGAGGGGTGGCCACACTGGCACGTCTCCCGTGGCCAGCACAGCTCGCAGGTGCTCAGCAGGCTCCCGCTTGTTGCCTTAGGTGGATAACAAGGGCCGGAATTTTCTTCACGTGGCAGTCCAGAACTCTGATATTGAAAGCGTCCTGTTCCTGATCAGCGTCCAGGCTAATGTGAATTCCAGAGTCCAGGACGCCTCCAAGCTGACCCCTTTGCACCTTGCTGTCCAAGCAGGTTCAGAGATTATCGTCCGCAACCTGGTAAGTGTCCCCGAAACGTTGCATGCAACACGTGGACCGCACGTGTCGTGGTGCGTGCGGAAGCTCTCGTCACAGGTGTTTGGCCAGGTTTTGTGAGAGGCCAGCACGGCTTTGGGGAACTAAGCCAGTGCCCTCGGGGAGAGCAGCTGTGTCGGTGGGCAGAGTGTCCTCAGAGCCCAGCAGGCAGCTTGTGCAGGCAGGTGTTGGCGTGAGGCCTCGATGGAAGGCAGGACTTGGGTGGCCGCAGGCGGGCTGCGGCATGGCCTGGGGGCCGGGCAGTGAGGGGCGGGGCTGCAGGACCGGCCTGAAGTGGACGGGCCGTCGGTGCACCCTGGAGTGTCCCAGCTGTGCAGTGCGAGGTGGGGTTCCGGTCCCCAGACTCCGGAGGCGGCTCCCTCTCGCGGAGGTCAGAAGCAGGCCCAGATTGTCAAAGTTAAGGTGGTGGCTGGGTTGGTTGGCTGGTTTGTGTGACAGAAAAGGTGTTTTAAAGCTTTTTTACAGTATATGCAGTAAGCTTTCTTCTCTATCAAAAAAAAAAACAACAGTGTTTTTCCTTTGGATGAACACGTAGACGTGGAATTACTGGATCGGATAGTTATTCTGCCTCTAACGTGTGGAGGAGCCTCCACACTGTTCTCCAGTTTGCGTTCCCAGCAGCGGCACATGACGGTCCCTGCCCACGTCCTCGCTCACGGTCAGACTTTCTCGTGTTGTGGGTTCAGTCATTTTGAGGTGACAGCTAACCGTGGTTTTGGTTTGCGCTTCCCTGATGATGAGCGATGGGGAGCATCTCTGTTCGCCTGTCTGTCGGCCGTCTGTGTGTCCTCTCTGGAGGAATGTCTGTCCAGTTCTGCCTGTTTTTAAATTGTATTTGGTGGGGTTTTTTGCTGTTGAAATGTATATAGAGAGAGATTGAGAGAGAGAGAGAGAGAGAGAGAGAGAGAGAGAGAGAGAGAGCGTGTGCGGGCGCATACAAGCAGGGGAGGGGGAGAGAGAGAAGCCCAAGCAGGCTCCACGCTCTGCACAGAGCCCAGTGCAGGGCTTGATCCCACAACCTTGGGATCACAACCTGATCTGAAATCAAGAGCCGCATGCCTAACCGACTGAGCCCCCCAAGTGCCTCTGTTTTTTTGTTTTTGTTTTTGTTTTTGTTTGCTATTGAGTTGCAGTGAATTATGTATTTTGGGTATTAGCCCCTTACCAGATACATGATTTGCAAATATTTTCTTCCATTCAGCAGATTGTGCCTTTTCATTTGTTAATGGTTCCTTTCTTGTGCAGAAGCTTTCTAGTTTGTGGCCCCACTTGCTTATTTTTGCTATTGGAGTCAGATCCAAAAAATCACCACCGATGCTGATGTCAAGGAGCTTACCACTCTTAATTCTCAAAAGCAGAAAGGTGTAGGAAAGTTTTTACATTTTACAAAGGAGAAGATGTAAGGTCAGAAAGAACCCCCCCCCCCCCCCCCCCCCCCCCCCCCGCCAAGACTGTGAGGGAGTCGGTAGCGTGGCTGGGATTTTAGCCACTTGTGCCTGACTCCAGAGCCTGCCTTTTCCCAGAGGACACGCTGCCACCGGGCAGGGGAGCGGTCTGAGCCAGGATGCGGAGCCTGGATAGTGCGTGTGGTGTGCTTTCACCAGAAAAGTGGTTGAAATTTGGGGAGAGTGTAGGAGATGTGGTTGGAGAGGCGGGTAGGGACCAGATTGTAGAGGGTGGCATTTCAGAGCAAGAACAGGGAGCAGCCTTTATCCTTTCAGCAGCGGAGAAGCCAGAGCGTGTCCAGAGCTATGGGCCTGGCGTCACCTGGGTGGCTCCTAAATGCTGTGGTTGCTGGTGTCTCCTGTCAGCCCCAGGACGTGCTGCACAGCTAGCCTTCAGGGCGCTTGACCTATTAGATAATATTTATTTATTAAATAAATAAGAATTTGGGGCGCCTGGGTGGCGCAGTCAGTTAAGCGTCCGACTTCAGCCAGGTCACAATCTCGCGGTCCGTGAGTTCGAGCCCCGCGTCGGGCTCTGGGCTGATGGCTCAGAGCCTGGAGCCTGTTTCCGATTCTGTGTCTCCCTCTCTCTCTCTGCCCCTCCCCCGTTCATGCTCTGTCTCTCTCTGTCCCAAAAATAAATAAAAAACGTTGAAAAAAAAAAAAAAAATAAATAAGAATTTATTTTTTTAATTTTTATTTTTATTTATCTTTATTTTTTAATTTTATTTATTTATTTATTTATTTATTTATTTATTTTTAAGTGTTTATTTTTGAGAGAGAGCAATGGAGGGGCAGAGGGAGAGGGAGACGCAGAATCCGAAGAGCCTCCAGGCTCTGAGCTGTCAGCACAGAGCCCGACACGGGGCCCAAACTCACACACTGTGAGATCATGACCTGAACCGAAGTCGGACACTTAACTGACTGAGCCCCCCAGGCGCCCCTATTTTGTATTAGGAAAGCTCTCTGCCCAACGGGGTGGGGGGGGCTTGAGCCCCCAACCCCATGGCCGAGAGTCCACGCGCTAGTGATTGAGCCGTCCAGGTGCCCCTCTGCCATTTTTGTTTTTGAAAAGTACTTTTTCAGAAACCTTCATGACTTGTTACGTGTTAGAGCTGAGAGAACATTGACCTTTGTGGTGGGGAGTGAAGGCATGGGCAGGGTCACCGGCGCAGGGGCCGAGGGGAGGCAGTGGCCGTGAGGTGGGTCGTAGAATGATTGGGTGGGGGTGGCGGGGGGGCCTGGTGGCACCAGGCACAGACTGGGTGTGGGGACCAGCCAAGGAGGTAGATGTGGGCCTCGGAGTAGTGGGGAGTCGGGCCACGTGTCCATCTGTCCAAGAGCCGGGAGGTGAGAGGGTCATGGCCTCTTCACCAAGGCTCTGCCGCTGCGTCACAAAGGCTTGAGCTCGCGGAGGGTAGGAGTCCCTAGAAACAGCTGGCCTTGCCAATAATGGCCATGCGGTTTAGTGTTGGAGCCAGGTCGTGTCGAAACAGCACCTTCACCCAGACTCCCCTGCCTGCCGGTTAGCCATCTTCGAGGTTAGCTATGATCCCCAGCACACGCAGCACCCTCGTGCCCACGAGCACCCTCCGCATGTCCTCCTGGATCTGTGTGTGGTTTCAGTGGGTGCCCCGGGGTCTGGGGAGGCTGGGACCTGGAAGTCAGGGTGTGAACCAGAGCAGCTGACCAGTGCCTCCACTCTCCCAGGTGGCCTCAGGCCTCGGGAGAGGCACAGACTAGATTCTGTCCTGTAGCAGCTGTCTCGGAGCTCTGTCAGAAAGGGGAAGGTTAATGAGGCGGCAGGACCATGTCTGAGGGGCCTTTCTGCTTTTGGTTCTGTAATTCTCCGGTTAATTTCTGTCTTCTAAAAAGCAAAATAGAAATAGCACATGCTTATTGTGGAAAAACCGTACGTGCGTAAGGGTATAAAGCTGGTGGTGTCTCCCTTTCACCCCCAACTGGAGTGAGGGTGGTGTAGACGCTTTCACACGCCTTCAGGGAGTGTGTGTGTGTGCACACGTTTCTCTCTCTCTGCAGAGGAATCACACTATCATGCCGTCTGCTAACTCGCCTGTTTTTGACTTACTGTGTCACAGACATCCTTCCACGTGAAACCACACATGTCTGTCATCCCAGTGGCCACCTGTTGTGTTGTTTGGTTGCAGTAGTTTTCATGACTGAACCCTTCCGGCAACCTGGTTTTACTACCGTAAGCAGTGGACGTCTGCATGTGGAACAGTGAACTCACTGCAGCCCCGCGTAGTTTCATGTCCTGAATCTTAGAAGTAGAGTTCCTGTGTCCTGAGGAATGGATTTCTGACATCCTGCTGATTGCTGGTTTCGGCCTGGGACGGGTTTTGCTGTCTCCTGCCTCCCCGGGAGTGTGTGTGAGACTGTGCTGCTCCCGGCCCTGCCGGCCAGGCAGACGCGTGGGTGTCAGGAGGCAGGCAGGCTCGGGCCCCGTAAGTGGGACCGTTGCTGGTTGTGCAGGGAGGCTGCTCACGTAATGAGCCTCAACAGCTTCTTGCAGGAGCCAAAGTGAACGAATTAACCAAGCACCGCCAGACTGCCCTGCATCTCGCCGCCCAGCAGGACCTGCCCACCATCTGCTCCGTCCTCCTGGAGAATGCGGTGGACTTTGCTGCTCTGGACGAGAATGGAAATAACGGTAGCTGCCAGGCATTCCCCTGTGCCCCGTGCCGAGTGCCCTGAGCAGGCCCCCCAGTCCGGAGGTGGAGGTGCCCTGCACCCGTGGGCCTGCTTCCCTCAGGGAGGCTGGCTCTCGCAGCAGCAGAGCTGTGGCAGGGAATGCTCTGGGCGGGGCATCTGTCCTGCCACCGACCATCCCCGGGCAGCCTCCCATCTTCGTGGTACCCCTAGGAGCCTACAGCGGTTTCCCGTAAAACCAGGAAGTCTCACCTTGGGGTAGCCGTGAAAAAGGAAGCAAAGTGTTACGAGGTTGCGTTAACGACTGAGTCTTGGGGGGTGGTGAAGACCGGACGGGATGGCTCTGTGAGTGGACAGTGGCTGCTCTGGCTGTGTCCTGTTTAGAGGGAGGTCCGTGAGCACTTGAGATTTCCCACGTGGGCTTCTGGGCTTGCACAGTAAGAGGGTTTACTCTCCAGCTCTTCACCTCGCGGTCATGCACGGTCGGCTCAACAACATCCGGGTCCTCCTGACCGAGTGCACCGTGGACGCCGAAGCCTTCAATCTACGGTGAGCGCCGGTGTTCCGGAGCAGAGGCCTGGGCTCCGCGTCACCTAGCGTGACCCTTAGGGCTGGAGGTCACTGCGCCTCGCAACAGCCCCAGGTGCATGCGATACAGCTAACCGGCCACTAGGGCACTGGACCAGCTTCGGTACCTTGGACGTTTTCATTTTGGAAAATGCTCTGTAGGAAACCTTTTATGACCTGTTTGTTACGTGTCCTTGACTGTGTCCGGCATCACAGGTCCAGAGATCGCGTCTTTTGTGCGTGGTGACCGTGGCGGGTCTGTACCTAACTTGTCCACCTTGCTCCCTCAGAGGCCAGTCGCCGCTGCACATCCTGGGTCAGTACGGCAAAGAGAACGCAGCCACCATCTTTGAGCTCTTCCTGGAGTGCATGCCTCAGTACCCTCTGGACAAGCCGGACGCGGAAGGAAACACGGGTGTGTGATACAGTGCTCGCGTGTCCTGGAGACACAAGAGCTGGGCACACGGCCACGATTGAAGGGCACTCTGTGGGTGCACGTGGCAGGTTCTGTGAGCAGCTGTCACCGCTGCCTGGGGTGGAGTCTGGCAGTGTCTGATTCGGGGCACGCGTGCGTCTAAGTGTCCCTGGTGCTGCAGAGCCGTGCCCGGGTCCAAGCAGGCCTGCCCGTCTCTTCTTTTTTTTTTAATTTTTTTTAATTTTTTAAATTTATTTTTGGGACAGAGAGAGACAGAGCATGAACGGGGGAGGGGCAGAGAGAGAGGGAGACACAGAATCGGAAACAGGCCCCAGGCTCTGAGCCATCAGCCCAGAGCCCGACGCGGGGCTCGAACTCACGGACCGCAAGATTGTGACCTGGCCGAAGTCGGACGCTTAACTGACTGCACCACCCAGGCGCCCCCTGCCCGTCTCTTCTGACAGCCCTCCTCTCTCTGCTGTGCACCCTGCAGATGCTCCAGAAGGGGGAAGTGTGTTGTGCGTGTGTTGACTGGCTGTGAAAAAGTGGCAGGTGACAAACAGACGAGGCCCCTGTCCTGGTGCTGCTCTAGCTACCCGGTCACTGTGCTAATTTGTATGGCTTCAAGTCATTTTGTACACGTACTTCTGCATTTGTGTTCTTGTTGGATGCGCACAGCCACCCAGAAAGTTAAGCGGTGTGGGCAGTGCGTCCCGAGTTTTCACGTAAGGAACCAGCGGTGAGGCCCCGTGCTGCCGCCATGTTCCCGGTCCCCCCCTCCTGCCACACAGAGCCTCCTTGGCCTGTGGCAGAAGCTTTGTTACCAAGGAACGTCCTGAACCTTAGCACAGGACTGAACATTTTATCGTTAGTTCTTGGCTTCAGTACATGAATGTGTTGTTAAGCTGGCAGTGACGAGCCTGAGCTGGAGGGAGTCGGCCCAGGAGTGAGCTGGGGGCCCAGCACACCCTCCGGCCGCTGTCCGGGAGGCGGGAGGCCGACGAGCAGGCGCGTCACGTCTGTGCTTCTGAGTTGCACAGACCTGGTTCCGATCGCCTAGCTCTGTCCAGTTCCAGCAGGCGACCCTGGGTTCGTAACCTCTCTGTGCCCCTTTGCTCATCTGAAATAATAACCCTCGTCCGCCTGGACTGTTTAGAAAGTCATGAGAAGGAGTTGAAGTGTGGGGCCCAGGAGAGGGAAGCAGAAGGGCTGCCGTGGGCGTAGCGGGCGGCAGGCGGGAGGGCCTGGCCGGAGCCGGGCGCCCACGGGGTTCCCTGGGTGGGCCTCCAGATTGAGTTAGGTCACGCGACAGGGGCTTGGGCCGGCCAGGCTTGTGCTGGAGGAAGGCAGGTGGGACGGCGCGTTTTTCCTTCAGTGTCTGGTCCCTGCTCTGTGGCTCTGGAGCGTGTCCTGGAGCTGGGGCCGCCCTGCGCCCCCCGTGGCGGTCAGCGGGGCTCCGCTGACGCACGTCCTGCCGCCTTCCGGCGGCAGCAGTCAGGGCTCAGGTGGAAGGAGCCCTCCCGTGCTTTTGTTTTCCAGTGCTGCTGTTGGCTTACATGAAGGGGAATGCCAACCTGTGCCGTGCCGTCGTCCGCTCGGGAGCTCGCCTCGGGGTCAACAACAACCAAGGGGTGAACATTTTCAACTACCAGGTTGCCACCAAGCAGCTTCTGTTTAGACTGTTAGGTGAGTGGCTACTTGCTGCTCATCCAGCGCAGACACGGGCACGGTGTCGGTCGTTCACGTGCCCCGGTGACCTCTGAACCCAGAATGACCCGAGCCGGCCGCTTTCCAGGGTGCTCCAGGGCCCCTGTCAGCCCTACGTCCCGGTCCTACCGGAGGCCCATAAAGGCACCCACGCATCGGCTCGTGGGGGGGGCGGTCACCCCTCCACGGCTCTGGCCGCTCATCTGTCTGCACGTCCTTTGTGCTTCCGCGGATCCGGGTTCTCCGCATTCTTGCGAGCGGCCTTCTGCTCCAGCCCCTGCCGGCTCCCCCTCTGTTCCCTTGTGGCGAGGAGAGTGGCACCTTGGTGGCTTGCTATTTGCAAGTGCCCTCCCTTACCCTCGAGGTGGCCGCAGAGCGGGCTTCTCAGCCCCGTGGTCTGGGCAGAGGAGCGAGCTCTGCGATGTTGGCGTGGGTGACATGCCCGGCGTCGCTTGGCAGACGGTCTGTAGCCCAGCCGGTGCCTGCGTGCGGCGCTTCTGTGGCGCCAGCTGGAGCCGCCCGCGGGCCAGCGTGGCGGGCGCTGGGCAGACACCGGCTACGTGCCGCCTCCTCCCCGCGAGCTCGGGCGACTTGCGTGGGCGCGGCTCTCAGAGCCGTGCGGGCAGAGCTGGCGTTCAGCGAACGGAGCCAACGGTTCCCGGCCCGAACGCGCCACGCTTCCACGAGCCCCGCCACGGCCCCTCGCGCTGTGCTCTCCCCCATGTCCCTGCTGCTGGCGCCCACACCGCAGACCCAGCCGGCCACGGCGCCACTTCGCCCCTTGCTCTCGCCCTGCTCGTCCTGTCCCGCCCTGCCCGCTCCCCCGCCGTCCCCTTGCCCTTCGGCCCCTGACGGTCCTCTTGGCCGCCCTGACCGCCCGTGTCCCCTGCAGACGTGGTGCCGTCTCCCCAGCTACCGCTGCCACCCCCGCCCCTCCCGGCCCCGGTCTGCCTGGCACGGTCACTCTGACGGGCCCTTCTCTCTGCCCGTGTTACAGACATGCTGTCCAAGGAGCCTCCGTGGTGCGACGGCTCCACCTGCTATGAGTGTGCGGCCAAGTTCGGAGTCACGACGCGCAAACATCACTGGTAAGGCCCCGACGTCGTCTGCGGGGTCGGGGGGTGGCTCGCCGCTCCTGCCTTCTCCCGTGACCAGCGGGAACCCGCCAGCGCCCCGCGCGCACGCTGGCCAGGTGTGGGGTTGCGTGCCTGTAGCGGGGGGGGGGTTGCTGGGGGCCCAGGCTCCCTGCCCTCGCCGGCGGTGCGCGTCTCCCCCCCCTCCCAGCACCGCGGAGCTGGGCTGTTACAGCCAGACTCCCCCGGCAGCAGCCAATGCCTGGGTCTCCATGGACTCAAACGACGCACATGTCGGTGCCACGTGGCGGCCACTGCACACCCGGCCCGGCCCGGCCCTGCCCCGGCCCTGCCCTGGGAGGCGGCTGCCCCTCGGGGCCCCCCTCACGCCCCCCGCTTTGCCTCCACAGCCGTCACTGCGGACGCCTTCTGTGCCATAAATGCTCGACCAAGGAGATCCCTATTATAAAATTTGATCTGAACAAGCCCGTGCGAGTTTGCAACATTTGCTTTGATGTGCTGACTCTGGGGGGCGTCTCTTAGTGAGCCCCCCGGCCGCACCCCGGTCGCCTCCCGGGGGCCGCTCCTCGTGCCAGCCTCACCCACCCAGAGCAACAGACTGAACCATTAAGGACCCGCTGTGATCAGTCCCGTTCCAAGGATTCCGCGTGGTTGTTGGCGTGTCAGACTGTGGTCAGGGCCACCGGACGCCTCCCACCTTAGACCAGGCCGTGTGCCTCGTGGCCCCTGCGATGGGCATCGGGCCCCACTCTGCTTGCAGCACAAGGACCCTGGGAAAACCCTCCCCCTGCGGCAGCGTAGTGCCCGCCGGGAGTGCGCCCGCAGCGGGAAGCTGGCCTCACTCGAGGGTAAGTGGCTGTGGACTTCTGTGCGCAGTTTTCATAAAGATTATAGGATCCTCTGGCCCAAAGTCTTTTTTTTGTTTTGTTTTGTTTTGTTTGAAAAGCTAAGCTGTGTTTTAGGGAGCTAGCCCTTTAAAAAAGGCGAAATCTTTCTAAACAGGGTTCAAAGATGAGAGCTGAAAAATCGTGGCCTTAACTGAAAGCTTTACCGTATCCCTACGACTGGGTGTCGGGAGGGCAGTGTCCCGTTCTCTGTCCTGCCACATCCTGTCTGCAGAGGCCTCGGTCACTCTGCCGCTGGGGCGTGGTGGCGGAGACACGCTCTTACCGCGACGCGCTGTTCCAGACGGCTGCGCTGCCCACGTTCAGAAACGCCCCCGCCTCCAGCAGCCCTGGTTCTGATGGCCAGCTTGCATCGGAGCTCAGCGCACACTTCCTGCGAAGAGTCCTTCCCCGGGAGGGACACCGTCACTAGGCCTGGTGACAGGAGGGGCAGCGTGCGGCCTCGGGCCGGTGGCTGCCGGGTCGGCCCGCGTGTGCGAGCCTGCGGGGAAGATGCTGGGCCGTGAGCGGAGTGAGGTCCTCGAACTGACCGGGCCTCAGTCGCTGCTCGTGTGCGTGCTGACCCCGCAGCGCTGAGCTTCTTTTGAAGGTTTGGCCGGTTTAAAAAAAACAAAAACAAAAATGTACATTTAAAGAGAAACTTCCACCACTGCTTTAAGAAAACTAACTCCGAGGTCAACGCAAGCGTTCACGAGTTTTTCTCAGAGATCGACCGTCTTAATCGTAATACCGATTTCTTCTGACGTTTGATAACCACTGCATTGTTTTTGCGTTAATGAAAATGGATATGTGTGTAAAGGGACTAAGTATTTTTTTGCAACAGCCTGGTTGTTTTGGTTTGTTTCTTTGGATAGTGGTATGTCCTCTCTGTTGCTGTAGGTTTATACATTCTCTTGCCTACATATGTGTGTAACATGAGCTGATAAACCAGAGTGCTACTTTTTAATATTTCTGTGATTTATGAAATATATATGCTTTCTATGTTAATAGGAGCTTGTGCACAATGTTTAAAAGAAAAAATTAATTACAAGAGTTTTCCTGTCCCCTAAAGTCTGTGACATATTTCATGCAGAACCTTTAGGGAGAAGCACCTGGTCTTGGCAGACGCCTGCCCACGTGAGGCCTGTGGTCGGTTTCCACGTGCGGGTGCCTGGACTGGGCCCCGAGGAAGTGGGGCGTAGGCAGGTGGCTTGACTCCTTAGTTGGAAAGTAAGATAGTTATGCTTCCGATGCGAGTCAAGGTGCTCGGTACGTTTACACCTGCTCTTTCCACGTTCACGGTGGAGAGTCAGTCGGGGTGTGGCCGGTTGTCTCGCCCCCGCCCTACCGTTCCCAGTCCCAGTAACAGTCTCGCCTCCGATTGCACATAAAATCTTAAAGTTGTGCCGAAAATGTGCGACGTGAAGCTTCCATTCCTGCACAGAGTCCAGGGGCGGCTGTGGTGCTGAGCAGAGACGTGGGGGGACGCTTGGGGAGTCCTGCACTGGCTTCAGGGGCGTCCTCGCGTGGTACACAGGGGCGGCCTGCCCACAGTGTCGGGGTGCTCGCTGGCCGCATGCAGCACGTCCCGTGGTGGCTGGCCGTGGGACGCCCTCGTCACTGCCCAGGCTGGGACCTCACACGCTACAGAACTGCCTAGCTCTTCGTGACAGTTTCACCCATAGCTGAAATGCTAGTAGCAAAGTCTCAATTTTACCCATTCAGAAAATTGCCAACTGTAAACAGTAGAGTGGGAAGAATAAACCTCATGAAGTACAATTTGTGCATCAGTGAATTAGCTCTAACTGCTTCCTGCTCATCGCCAGGCTTCCCGGACTGTGCACTCGTAGCCGTCTTTCCCTTTTTTAAATCCTTCCCTGTGCAGTACAAGCCATGCGCTGTGTGCAAGGCCAACGGCTAAACTGACTTGCTGTGATCCTCTAACGTGGGAGTTCCCCACCAAACTTAAGTGCCTACACCTAGGAGTTTTTAGCTCTCTGTGATTTGTAGTGGTGTCTCACAGAATGATGGACTAGAACACGAGTTCCGTTTGCAGTTTGCTGCCCACACTCGGTCAACCCCAGTCCCCAGGCTGGTCGAGGCTGGACCAGACCGCTCAGGTCGCCTGCCGAACCCTCTCCAGGAGTGGGGTCCCCGTGACCGCCCACCCTCTACCTCAGCCCTGGCCGTGCCCACTCCTCTCCCTGCCCGGGGGCCCTGCGAGGAGCCCAGTGGGCCGGTGCGTTCACGACCACCGCACACTCGTGCCCCCTGCCTGTTACGCCGAACGGAGTTGCGCTGACCTTGTCCAGAGGCGTGGAGTGGGGGAGAGCCTAGGGAGGGGAGGGCTGTCATCTCCATCTGGGCCGCTCGACGGGAGAGAAAGAACACTGTCGACGACGTAAATGCTCAGGCCTGAGAGGCGCACCGGGCCCCTAGGTGACAGGAGCCAACGCAGGTGAGTGTGACGCCGTCACGACGGGGACCGAAGGAGCCCCTGGCACAGCTTCTCCCACGACTGGGATTGCTGCCCTCAGGACGAGCCCCAGGAGGACTGGGCACGGGACCCCCTAATCTGAAGCGCCCCCGGCTGCGGAGACGTTCCTGTCGTGTGGGAGCAGTTCGGCGAAGAGCGGATTGCTTGCCGAGACGCGCTCAGCACGTGCTAAATTACCCGGGGTCGTCAGATGCCTGAGAGACTGTCTTTGGAAGCTCGTCGCCTGTACGGTGCCTCTTCTGTGTGGCGTAAATAACGTGCGGCCTGTCGCGACAATGTTGGCTTTCCGTAGCGAGGGGGGGTCTAAACCGCTTGACCCCGTGACTTGTCCTCTTTGGGCAGGTGTGTGCGGCTGGCTGTTCCCGTGACACCCGTGTGACACCAAGGGAGGGGCGGAGGCTGGAGGTGCACGTTTGGGCTGGAGGTGCGCCTCGGTTTCCAGGCCGTTCGGGGTGGCACTCAGTGTGGGAGGACGGCTCCGTGTGTGGGACCATGACACTCCCATCCGCAGCCCGTGTGATGGAATGTATGTCTCGAATACCGGTATTGGCATTTTCTGTAACAATTCCTCATAACAAGGTAAAGTTGTGCATTTAACGTGGAAACTTTAATGAGACGATTGTAGTTACTTTTTAACGCGGAGGTACCAATAAGCATTAAAAGCAACCTTTTCAAACTCTTGACATGTGAACATATTTCTGTAACAGCTCACCTTCTAGGAGAGTTTGACTCGCCAGCAAGCAACACTTTCCAGAAGCATGTTGTCGACAGCAGTCCAAGAGTAGCTATTGTGGCGTAGCCGCCCGGCTCCTCCCCGGGATCCGGCCCCGGCGAGGTCTCTCGGGAGCTGACCTGGCCCTCGCACGCTCTGGGACCCGCAGCCCCCTTCCTCTGTCTTCCAGCTTGCTCTCCCTGGTGCACAGGCACCGCTGAGTGCCGCCACAGGACAGTCCCAAGTAATCCCAGCAGCTGTCCTTGCGGGGCACGCCAGCCAGAGCCCGTGGGCACACACAAGGACTGGGCATGGGCACACTCCAACACGGTTGCCGGGGAAGCACACTGGGTTTTTGTGCTTTGTTACTGATTAGCGGACGGTATTGGGCCAGTTTCCTAACGTCTGTGCCTTAGTTTCTGCGCCTGTCACACGGGAGTGCTGACCACGGCCCCTCCTGGCTCCCGCAGGTCCCGAGGAAGGTGATCGGAGGCAGGGAGTAGGCCCTTCCTCTCCTGCGAGGACACCGATGGCGGTGTGCGTGCTGAGAGTCCCCTCCAGGGAGGGCTGATGGGAGCGCTGTGTGTGGTTTTCCTGCAGGAGTGAGTCTAGGGGCTCTGGTGGTGGGAGGGCTCTCAAGGCAGGGGTTCGGTTTGTCCACTGCCAATTTCTGAACAGACACAGCCCCAGGCTGTGTGTGGGGTCTCTCTGGTCACAGCTGTCCCACAACTGAGCGAGGGATGGGGCGTGGCCCCTCTGACCCCAGGCTGTCCACTCTGGGGGGGCAGCTGCCCAGCCTGGTCAACACAGCCCTGCTCACGAGGCTGGCGGAAAGCAGACGGTGGCCGCTGTACCCCTTCGCTGGACTCTCTCGAGGCCACAGAAGCCCCCTGCCCAGCATCCTTTCCGACTGCCAGCACATCTTACCTGCCTGGGCCGCACCGCGTGTGGCATCCATCGCCAGGGACCCGCCTCCCTCCGCCATAGGTCTGCCCGGGCCACCTCTGCTGGAGGGGGAAGGATGGGGATTTCTCCAGTGACCACTGGCTTCTTCATGGCGGAGCCCTTCAGCCCATTAAGCTGACAGCCTTCTCTCAGCGGAGCCGTTTGAAGATTTGCCTGGGGCCCCACCACGAGGAGGCTGTTCACGGTAAAGTACGTGCTTGGTGTCAAAGAGGACGTGAATTCTTTTTGAGCAGGAAGTGAGTGAGCAGCCTGCAGGCAGAGAGTGGGCGCCCAGGGCCCTCTCTGGCCACACTTGGCTGGGGTGACAGTAAGGGGGCCTGGTTTTGCTTCTTTCCATTTTCAGTTTGTTTTGGAGGGGTCTGAACTCCTGTGGACCCGGCACCCACCCTGGGCCTCGTTCCCATCCCGAGGATGGCCTCTGGGGCTCTAGCTGGCCTCCTGCCCCACACTGTTAAGCCCCGAGGTCAGGAGCCTCGCTTGCCCCCATCCCACCCCATGGTACACAGGTGCCCGTAGACAGCTGCTGACCACGGGGGGCCAGATCAGTGGCCGTTCCCACCAGCAAGGACAGCAGGCATGCAGCCCAAGGGCCGCGTGGGTCTCAGGATAGGAACCTGGAGTTCGAGGCCCAGCTCCACTGCTCTGTGCCCTTATTAGACTCTGAGCGCCTGAGTTGCCTCATCTGCAAACTCAGGGCTAACTCTGTGCACCTACTATGCACTGGATACTGTGGGTGTGGGACACGAAGCTGGGTAACTTCGGTCTCTGTCCAGGGAGGAAGGCGGACAGGAAACTCATGAGTAAGAAAGAAGGCGGCTGTCACGGGCCACATTAGCACAGGCTCCCAAAAGGTGCTGACTTAGCAGAGCTGTGGAGAGGTCAGAGGTGGACAAGCTCAGCACAGGAGGAAGCACAGCCTGGTGCAGGCCCCGCAGGCACCTGCAGCTAGGAGGAGGCCGGAGGGAGCCGTGCACGAAGTGATGGTAGGAGAGCCACGGCTGGAGGGTCCCAGTGGCCAAGGAGTGGACGTGGGGGCCACCCTGGTCATCCAGGGGGACTGCTCGCAGCAACGCGAGGGCGGGGAAACCAGGGACCTGGGGGTTGGGTGGGAGGAGCAGAGCAGCAGAGGAAGGCGTCCTGGATGGCTGCCGGGGTCCTCACTTGCTGTGACTGGGTGTGCACGGCCACGGGGACATCACCAGGGAGGAGAGGAGACTGAATGCCGGAAATGTGGAGTCTGGGTGCCTCGGAAGTGCTCTGGGGAGCCTATGGGCCGAGAGGGGTTCCTGGGGGAGAAAAGGGAATCAGGCAAGCACTAAGGGAGGGTTCCACTGAGGCCCTCAAGTGTGACGGGTCCGGGAAGGCTGTGGCTGTGGGATTTGCCAAGTGCAGAATTTGCCCTGCTGTCGAGCTGGCGACTGATGCGGGGTGAGCGGGGCTGAGAAGCAGGGGCGGCTTTCAAGGCTGCGGCGGGAAGTAGCTCGGTGCTACAGAGTGGTGTTTCCTTCGTGACTGGAGGGAAGCCGGGGTTTACCGCACGCTCGGGAAGAGCCGAGGCAGGAGGGGGCAGCGAGGGTGGTCGTGGGGTGTCCAGGTGCCCCCTACTGCCAGGGGAGGGGAGGCAGCCTCCGCTTTCTAGTGGGCGGGTCTGGAGAGCTAGCGAGTTAATGACGAAGGACGGCGAACGTTTAGGAAGAGCTGGGGGGACCAGGAGACCCGGGAAGAGAGACATGAATCTGGGACAGCACCAGGCTCCACAGCCCCGCCTGAAGGTGGGAATCTCCTCCCCCACCGGCTCGACCGGGGTACGAAGCTCGTCGGGTCGGCCCAGGAATTACAGGTCGCCCTGGACGCACAACCCCCTGGGAAAGGCGTCCGGGGTGGGAAACCACTTTTTACGCAGGTGTGGGCGTCTCCCACACCTAAGCGTTTAAGAGAGAATATGCTCCCTTCAAATTGTTGCTTTGTTCAGAGGCCTCTGGATTTACTGCCTCCGTATAAGCAAAAGCCCGTCCACTTCCAGAACCAGCCTCCCTGGTTTTATTGTCCTGTCTCGTGGTACTGACTGGGCTCAGACCAACTACTTGTGGCCGTGGCTCCGGGCAGGGGTCTCAGACATATAAAAAGTGGTTAAGAGTCAGGGGTCACAAGCTTAACCAGTGGGGAACACTGGGAGTTACGCTGACGTGTTAATTTACATGGCTTCTCTGGACCTGTGTGCCTGTCTGAGTCACAAAGGGAAGATGTGTCCCCTCTTCTGCAGTGCCCCCAGCGCCCTCACCGGCCGCGGGGAAGGATGCTGTTGGAGCCCAGAGCCTGTTTCCTGGCCTGGCAGTCCCATTAGTTTTGAGGTTGGTTGGCCTCTGAGGGCTCTGACGAAGGTGGCAAGCGGGTCTGGGGGAGAAGTGGCACGGACGGGCGGGCGGGCCGCCACGCTGGGTCCCAGGCACAGAAGTGTGGGCAGATGCTTCCAGGCGCTCCGCTTCGTGTCGGGAGCCACGAGTGAGTGCAGCAGGCAGGGCTGTCTGTGATTAGCCCGGTGGGAAGGAGCAGGTGACGGCCAGTGGGGGGCAGCCTGCATACTCCTCCAGGTTGGGGTGATCCAAGTCCCCACGGTTTGTGTGCACAGGGAGGCCCTGAGCCTGGTCGCTGGGGGGTCCGCTGGTTCTCACGCACACACAGTGGGGCTCCTTGGCACCTGGCTTATACAGCTTCCTGGGGACACCGGTCCAGTCTCTGCTCACACCTCCGCTAGGGACAGAAGGACAGGGGACTCTTAGCGTGAATGCGGGATCTCTGCGGAGGGGGAAGGAGTGATGTGGCGTCTTCCCAAGGTGGTGGTCTGCAGCCTGTGTCCCCTGGCCCTTCACACTCTCCCAGTTCCTCCAGCATCCCCTGCCGTGGGCAGAGTCCGCCATCCAGTCCCGTGCCTTCCCAGGGGCAGGTGTTCCCCCACTGGCCTGGGAACTTTCCAGAAGCAGTGTCTGGACCTGATTCTCTTCTCCACTCCCCGCTGCAATCCTAGCACAAGGCCGTGTCTCCATCTTAGGGTCTGGGGCTCATGGCTGAAGGTGGGCAACCGAGGCTACGACCCAAGGCTAACGGGTCACACCCTGCGAGAGGCCCCATCCTAGGTGTCACCGGGCTTCAGAGGTGGAGCATTGCCCTCTGGCCCAGCGCGGGCCGGTCCCCGTGGGCTCACAAGGAAGGTGAGAGTCTGGACCTGGTGCCCCGTGTACGTCCCAGTGTCTGGGACCAGGACCTGGTTAGAAACCACCCTGCTAGTGGCTCCCCCAAGAACAGGCTGTCAGGGCTCGGAGATGCCCTCCTTCCAGCCTCCTTCCTCCCAGGGACCCTTACTTCACACCCAGTCCCTATATGAACAGATGGGGCCGAGGCACAGGCGTGGGGAAGGCACTAGGGCAAGAAGGGGCCACAAAGACAGGGCTGGGCGGGGGAGGCAGCCTCCCAGGGGACCACTGCTCTCTGGGACCCCTGCGTTCGGGCCCCCGTGTCCCAGCCTGTCCCCTCAGGTGGGCAGGCCGTGTCTCTTCAGAACTGGACGGCGGGAACTTTCCTTTGGCCACGGTGCCTCTGCCTCCGGTGAACTGAGCCGGCCCGGGCCCAGGGTAAGCGGGTGGCTTTGGCTGTCTGCTCTCTGCACAAGGAGTCGGCCGTAAGCAGGGCAAGAAGGCCTCTTCCCGCAGAAGAGAGGGAATCTACACGGTTAGCACTCCGGGAAGTGGCTTCCCTACCCTTCCCAGGGAGAGCTGGGCTCCTACTGGGAGGCCCTTGAGGCTGGGTGCGTGGGGGATGCCTCTTCCGCACCGCAGCCGAGGGGGCTGATGGCTGCAAGTGCATTTATGTCCAGGCTGGCCTGATAATCAGAGCAGAAAAAGACGTTTTGTCTCCTGCTCCTCAAACAACCCGGGATAATCCCCGCGGCATCTACCCGAAGCGGGCTCACCTCACGTTATTCCTGCGGGAAAGGCTGCACTTCCTCGAGTCACTCAGAGGTTGTAGCGTCTTTAAGACGGCATCTCAGGTCATTGCCGCCAGGGGCCGTCCCCCACCGCTTCACCCCTGTCTCCTGTAGGCAGGAGTGAAGTGTGCGGAGGAAACGGAAGGAGGCCCTCGCTCGGATGGGTCGACAGGCCAAAGCGAGCAATGGCACTCGGGCCTTCCCACGCCCAGGCCAGGGTGTCTGGGGAGCTCAAACAGAACACAGGCCCAGGTCCCAGCCGTCCCTCACGGTCAGCGATGTCGGTCCTCAGGAGGCTCCAGCACGGAGCCGGCATCGAGGATCGCTACCCAGAGCGTGTGGACTTTGAAAAGTCCCCCTGGGGGAACAGCTGGGTCACGGCTTCACCGAGTCCCAGCAAGACGACCTGGAGGGAGGCGGAGAGGGCACGAGGGGAGCCTGCTTACCTCTCTGGGGAGCACCAGAGCCGGCTGCCCCTGCTGGAGCTCCACTCGGCGTTGCACGGCGGGAACTTGCGCTTCTCCTCCAGCGCCCGCCGGCCTGCCTCCGCGCCCCGGGTGATCACGGCTTCCACCTGGGCCAGTTCTGGGGTCGGGAGGCCATCCTCTCCGTAGAACCTTCCTATCACCCTTCCTGCGGTGACGGGAGAGTGGAGGTCAGAGTCACGCGGGAGGGACGCACGAGTAAACGCCTCACCTCCGTGGTGCAGTGTAAGTCCCCAGGGTTTCTGGGTTGCGGACTGAGAACTCCTTAGTGTCTGGTGAGACCCCTGCTCTAGCTGTGGACGCCTCCAGCAGGGAGGCCGTTGGCTTCGCATCACGTGCTGACGCCGCTTCTCCGAGGGCGGCGCTGCGAGTGACCCATCCTTCCGTGCCCCGCAGTGCCCGAGGCGCCTGTCAGACAAGTGGCTGGCTGGTCAGGTAACATTTCTGTGGCTCGGTTCTTCCCCACGTTCAATTATTTTGTCCGGTAGAACTACGAACAAGTCATTTATTGAGCATTTACTCCGTGTCGGGCGCTGTGCTCACACTGCCACCGTTCTGTGAATCCTCTTAAGCACCTATGGGAGAGGAGCTGGGGTCCCCACTCCCAGAAGAGACACGGGAGGCTGAGTGGCTGGGGGGCCCGTGAAGCTAGGGCTCACGTTCTCCACCCACCACCCTCTTCCCGCTCGGTCTCAGTCCTTGGTGCACTTTTAGATTCTTTCAGAAGAGCCAGCGAGTGGTGCGTGGGCCTGTGGGCCTGAGCCCGAGCAGTCAGTTGTCCTTCGGGGCAGGGGCTTTCTCGAGTCCCGCCGTCCTGCACCAAGGACAAGCAGCAGAAAGTACTCTCAAAGGGATGACCTGCCCCCGCTGTGCCCGGACTCCAGTGGCAGCTGTGTGCCGCGTGCCCAGCGTTCGGGCCACCCCTCGGGTCCACTCAGCCCGACTTCGGTTCTGTTCACGTCACTTTTGTGACCTGGCTTAGGAGCCGCCACTCCGTTCCAATACAGCACGTACTTCCCTCTGCTCGTGTCCGACCTCTAAAAGACACGGCGATTCTGCCCGTCCCGTTTCCACTGCCCCCAGCCTCACCCGAACTGTGGACCCCAGCGGTGGCCTCCCACCTGCTCCGTCCACTTCGGTCCATGCCTCCCGACTGTTCTTCCTGCACAAAGCAACCGAGCCATCTTCATAAAACACGAGTCACGTCCTGTCACCTCCATGCCTGGTCTGGCCCTCCAGTGGCTTCCGGGAGCACGTGGATCAAACACAGACTTCTTGTCAAGGCCTCCAAGGCTACACATCCGTCCCTTCCCCCCTCGTGTGCTGCAAGCTCCGGCACACGGGCTTCTTTCTCTTCGCGGACCATGCCTTGGCACCGCCGTTTGCTCAGCCTAGAACGTTCTCTCTCCAGACCTCAGTGTGACTGCCCCTCACTCCCAGCCCCTCCTAGAGGCCTCCCCGACCGTCTGCTCTAAAGGTGCCACAGGCCCCTCCCCCATCACACTGGTTTTAGTCGTACACAGCCCTATCTGGAAACGCGTCATCGGTTTCCTTATTTACGGCACGTCTCTCCCACCGGTGAAACCCCAGCACTCACAACAGCTTCGTAGGGAGCGTTCATCTTAAACGCTTACTAGAACAAACGGAGGGTCGGGACCAGGCTTGCAGCCTAGGAGTCGGCCTAGCAGAAAACTTTCTCCTAGAGGGTCTCCGTGCAAGGCGACCAGCCCGTCGTGGTGGGTTTTAGAAGGGAGACCCCAACAGAGGGCAACAGTAATAGAGGCAACAGAGAAAGACTTGTGGGAGCCGTGTCCTGGGAATGGTGGTCACCACCGGCTGGGTCTCCACACCAGTGCTGTATCCAGAACACAAAGAAAAGAGATCTCATCTGCTCGTGCAGCTGGGCCACGTGGCTGCCAAGGTGGCTTCCCGTCTTCACTTCCGTGCGCGCAGCACAGAATGAACCTTCATCCTCTGACGTGGCCTGAGGGTTTCTGGGCCCCTAAAGAGCCTAACACGGCCCACGGCCCATCGAGCGAGCTAACAGCACAGGAGCTGCACCAACTCATCGCTGGCCCAGCTCCCACCAGGACGGAGCACAGCTTATCCATCGTAGGTATTCAGATAGACGCGGACTGTAGCTAAAATCTGTCTGAAGCCTCTCGAGACCACATCCCTCCCCTGCCCTCACTCGCACACTAACACTCTTCAGACAAGGCTGGTTCGCTCATGTGCACAAACACATCAGTTTGCTCCCCAAATGTCAGGATGACGTGTTTGCTCTGGCACCCTTTGCCCACTCTCAGAGCTCTGTCTTTATTGTTTTGTGTTGAGATTTCTTGTCCTTATTAACCAAAATGTTTCCACCAGCCTCCTGAAGGTCTGCAGGGAGGTCAGTTCCTTCAGTGGAACAGAGGCCAGACACGGTTGTGGCGTCGGGAATGACCCGGGGCAGACTGGGTGACAATAAAGAAGGGGTCTGCGGGCTGGGAGGACAAGAGCCCACCAAGAGTGTGGGGTGGGGACTGGAAACAGAAAGAATGTGGATGGTATGAAGAAAGGCCTGATCAGTCAGCTGTGGAGGGAGCAGAGGAGTTAGTACAGATGGCAAGGTTCTCAGAAGAGGTGACCCGGGTAGTAATGACAGAGCACATATTCAGAGGTATTAGGGGCAGAGAAAGAATGCCTCCAACTGAGACCTGTCCTGGTGGTGAGGTGACACCGATGTCCCTCAGGAGCTCAGCTGCGTCCAAGGTGGGTTACAGTGAGAGGTCAGGGCTGCAGGGGACGAAAAGAGCCCAACCCCCCAATGTCCAGTGTTTACAAAGCCATCTAGTGTTTAGAGTCTAAAGTCTAACATTTCTTTAGGACACCATTGGTTGTCTGTTTAAAAGGTGATTCCCTCAAGCATCACAAGTAGCAAGTGCGGTGCCCTATGTGACCGGCTTTAACAAACGTGGGATTAGCCTGACCTCTACCCGGGAGACGGGTCCTTCAGGATAGACACAGACTAATGTTTGTCTGTCTCCTTACAGAAGAAAATAAAACAGTATTTGTCAAAATGGAACACAAACTGAGGCTTCAAGCCTTCCTGATGGACGGGGTGCTGAAGCCCGACGCCTGGGGCACAGCGAGGCGCCTGGAGCTGGCTGTTCAAGGGCGGTGCAGGCAGTCACTAGCTCCGGGGCAAACAGAAGCCAAACTGAATGGCTGTGCCATCTTCTCCCAAGATTAAGAGTGAGGGAAACCGGTGTCCCAGCCACGTCCTTCTGGGACGCACTGCCACACTAACCACCAGAGTTTAAGGTGAAAGATCCATGGGTATTTTACGGATTTTAACCTCGAGTCCAGTCCCCTGAACTCCAACCCTTTCGAAAACTGCAAGCCGATTCGTTGAAGAGAATCTACGGAAATGGCCTGTGGGATACCTACCAACGAACTCGTAATTCTTCTCGTAGAACGACAGCCAGTTTTGAAGCGTCAGCAGCTCTGAAAACGACAAGTCGGACACATCGTCCACCAGGCCTGCTGCAGAGTGGTCCCCTGTCACAAACGCCCTGGACGCGTCTCGGCCTGCAGGAGAGAGGGGCCCACATAGATCAACCTGCAGATCACTGGCACTGCAGCGACTCCAGAACCTATCTTCTGAGAAACACCCGACAACCGCCACTCTGCATCTCCAAGAAAAGCTCGTCTCCCCTCCTCTGGGACACATGCTCCCGGATCTTGGACACGTATTTTGGCGCTCATCATCTTCTCTGTTTACCTTCAGCAGCATTAACGTGTCTTCTGGCTTCCGTGACACTACATTCCTGGCCTTCCTCCTCCCTCTCTAGCTTATTTCCTACCAGCCTTAGGGATCAATTCTTGCCTCCTCCTCTGCTGTCCACTCCTGTGGTTTCACAACCACCTCTACGCCAAGGATTGCCAGACTTCTCCTCAGCCCTAGACCGGTGTATCCAATTGTCTACTCAATGCCCCTTAGATGTTTTACAAGTGTCACGAGTTCAAATGTCCACACTACACCAACGAGCACCCCCACCCCAGGAAACCTGCAGCCATTCGCGTGTTTCCTATCTCGGTAAATGTCAAACAGTTCCTCAGTGCAGAAATGCAGTCTGCAACACCTCCTTTATCCCTCACGTCCTTGAGTGTCTTCCTTTTTTTTTTTAAATGTTTGTTTATTTTTGAAGGAGAGAGAGACAGAGTGAGAGTGGGGGAGGGGCAGAGAGAGAGGGAGACACAGAATCGGAAGCAGGCTCCGGGCTCTGAGCTGTCCGCACAGAGCCCGACGCGGGGCTCGGACCCACGAACTGTGAGATCATGACCTGAGCCGAAGTCGGACGCTCAACCGAGCCACCCAGGCGCCCCCTTGAGTGTCTTCCTAAGTGGTTCTTCTATCCGTGTGTCTTTCTCTGTGTGCCACTAAGCTGGCCCAAGTGGCCACTGTCGCTCATCCGAACTACTACAGTAAACCCCTAGCAGCTCTCCCTACGTTTGTTCCTTCCCTATTTTTCATACCTCATTTACACTGGTATTTTAAACATGAACCGATGTCATTCTCTTGATTAAAAACCCTCAGGGGCTACTGGGGCACCCGGGTGGCTCAGTCGGTGGCGCGTCTGCCTCTTGATTTTAGCTCAGGTCGTGATCTCACGGTTCCTGGGATCAAGCCCCATGTCGGGCTCAGCGCTGACAATGCAGGGCCTGCTTGGGATTCTGTCTCTGCCCCACTCCCGCTCATGGTCTCTCAAAATAAACAAACTTAAAAAAATTGAAAAAAAAATCCTCAGCGGCTTCCTTTTACCCTAGAACTATATCCAGATTCCTTAACACAGTACTCAGGGCGCTACACTGGCAGCCACCAATCCTGCCTTGCCCACTGTGCTCTCTTCCTCTCTCTCCTCCCCGTTAGGTTAGGGCCTCTGGTAATACAAGTGTGTTTTCCCTTTAACATTGTCACAAAAATAATTAATTGTTTACGTGATAACTATTTAATGTCTGTCTTTTCTACTAGTCTGCAAGTTTTATCAGGGAAGAGAACATACCAAACTCAGGATTGATTCCCCAGTGTCTGGTAGGGCCTAATCTTTAGTAATTATCAATAAATATTGGCTATCTGAAACCCATGCATTTATAATCAATTTTCAATAAGTCAGTTATCAATAATTATTTTCAATAATTCAGGGGAGGAAAGAAGTTATTTTTTTAATGTTTATTTATTTATTTTGTTAGAGAAAGCCTGTGTGCATGCAGCCAGGAGAGGGGCCAAGGAGAGTGAGAGAGAGAGAACCCTAGCCTGGAACCTAGACCTCAGGGCTGTGAGATCGTTATCTAAGCTGTAATCAAGAGGATACTTAACGGACTGAACCACCCAAGTGCCCCAGGGGAAAGAAGAGTCTTTTCAACAGATGGTGCTTGGACAACTGGATAGCGAGATGCAAAAGAACACATCATATATAAAGTCAACTCAAAACGTAGCAAGGACCTGAATACATGGGCTAAAGTATAAACTCTTAGAAGAAAACATAGGTATAAATCTTTGTGATCTTGTATTAGGTGATGGTTACTTAGATGAGACACAAAAGGCACAAGCTACCAAAAAATAAACGGACTAGACTTGATCAAAAATTTAAAATTTTGTGCATTAAAGTAAACAATCAAGAAATGAAAAGCCAACCCATGACATGGGAGAAAATATCTGCAAATCATGGTCTGATAAAGGTCTAGTATCCAGGGTTTATAAAGAACTCTCACAACTCAATAAGAAAAAAAACTCAATTAAAAAATGGACAAAGGATTTGAGCAGACATTTCTCCATGAAAATAAACAAATGGT